>NC_057810.1:295335243-295615198 GCF_018294505.1 Triticum aestivum | reverse complement strand
CCAAGCACTCGCCTAAGTTACAAAAATCCTACCGAGTGAGGAGCAACCCTCTCACTCGGAGGCTTAGCTGCAGTCCAAGCACTCGCCTAAGTTATCAAAATCCTACCGAGTGTAGAGCAACCCTCTCACTCGGAGGCTTAGCTGCAGTCCAAGCACTCGCCTAAGTTATCAAAATCCTACCGAGTGTAGAGCAACCCTTTCACTCGGAGGCTTAGCTGCAGTCCAAGCACTCGCCTAAGTTATCAAAATCCTGCCGAGTGAAGAGTAAACCTCTCACTCGGGGGCTTAGCTGCAGCCCAGTGCTCACCTAAGTGGACTGAAGAATAAGTCGATTGCAGTAAAGGCGCCTTGCTTTGAACCTGCAAAAGACATTTCGAGCCAAAGGCAATCATATTCAAGCACCAAATTCAAGTTTGAATCGATATCTAAAGGAACCGAGAGTGCTCAGGCGTTAAGCCTGTTAAGGTTTATCGGTTACAATTCCACTCGGCATACCGAGGCAAATTTAAAAGCGTCGAGCCAGAAGAAGTTTTTTACCCCTCCTGTGGAGGGCTGGAAGGAGCAACGAATTCATCAAGGTCAATTCCGTCGGCGATCCGAGTGGCAGTTGCAAGGAAAGTTTCCATAAAGGACCTGAAGTCGTGCTTCTTGGTATTGGCCACCCGAAGGGCCGCCAGCTTCTCTTCTCGTGCATCCTTACAGTGGACTCGGGCAAGACACAGAGCAACATCTGCACCACACCGAGCCGAGGACTTCTTCCATTCTTGCACTCGACCAGGGATCGTGTTCAACCGGGCCATCAGCGATTCAAGGTCATTCTGAAGTGTCTCCTCAGGCCAAAGCGTCGAGTCGATGCGAGATGTGGCGGCCTTCAGCCTTGCGAGATAGTCCACGACAGCTGCAACACGGGACTCCAGTCGGAGAACATCCATGGCAACTTCATCGTTCACCGGAGAATTGACGGGGTCGAGGTTCGGCTCCAGCTGGCTAGTTTCTTCTTTGAAGTTTTGACAAAATTCTGCAAGGGTGATCACTAAGTCAAGGGGATGGTCGAATGGAAAAATCACAATTGGAAATGTCTGCCAAGCATAGAGGTTTACCTTCAAGCATGAGAAACAGCTTCTTGGCAAGTCCACTCAGGAAGGCCTCCAGATCAGTTTTCTTCCCAGTCAATCTGGTGACTTGGTCGGTCAGGGCAGCTTTATCAGTTTTCAGTCGACTGACCTCCTTGTTGGCAATCCCAAGAGCAGCTTTCAGATTGGTATTGTCTTGTTCGAGCTTGGTGACTGAAGCTAACTTCTCGTCAGCAAGCTTGATCTTCTCAGCTAGCTCAAGGTCTTTCTTCTGTTGGGCCTCCCTTACCTTACCTGCAAGTTATAGCAAGATCAGATTTTTGAAACAAGCAAGGGGAAAAGCAGTCGTCAAGGTCTCACCAAACATACCTTCGGTATCCTCCTTTGCCTTTGTCATCTTCTCCTGAACCAGCTTCAAGCTCAGCTCGACTTGAGTATGTTTGTGTTCCAGCTCTGAGTAGCGAGCCACAAGATCACAAGAGTTCTGCAAAGAACCAATCGACTAAATGTCAAATATAATTCACTTCCGAGTGAAAAAGGGAAAAACTCACGTTTCTAAGACTACAGCCGAATACAAGCATTCGACCGTAGTCTCGGGGACTACACCCAGTGGGTGCACTCAGCGTGCCCCCACTAATCCTGTTGAAGACAAAGTCGACCAGTCGACCTCAAAAAAAAAGATGTATTCTCTAAGACTGTGATCAACTGCAAGCAGTCGACCACAGTCTCGGGGACTACACCCAGTGGGTGCACTCAGCGTGCCCCCACCGGTTTGTGAAATCCAGTCGACATAGTCGACTGATAGAAAAATTGACATCATAAAGCCTAAGGCCGACTGCCAGCAGTCGACCTTAGCCTTGGGGACTACACCCAGCGGGTGCACTCAGCGTGCCCCCGCTACCATGGAGTTCATTCGACACACCCAGCGGGTGACTACTATAGATTCCGGAAAAGAAAAGTTTTTGGTAGCATATCCAACAGAACAAACAACGGTCGACTGACCTGGACGTTGCTTTGGAGGGCAGAACTGGCATCATAAGCTGCCTGGCTCGCGTCCCGGATGGTCTTCAGCTGCTCCATCATGAGTCCCGCCTGGCGTATCGCCTCCTTCGCTGCGCCAGCTTGGTCCTCTGGGACGTGGTGCGTCGTGAAGAGGGAGGGCTGCTGAGCACTCGTCAGTGGATTTGCGAAGGACACCGTGTGTCGAGTGGTGTTCTCTTCCTCCACAGTCAGAATCTCAGGCGCCGTCACGTCCTGAGGCACCTTACTGGCGGACGCTTTCCGACTCCTCCTGCGCTGCAGCGGCTCTTCATCCTCATCATCATCAGGAAGATTGATAACAGTATTGGGTGGAGCTACAGAGAAAGATCAGGATCAGAGATCGCGAGTCAGTCGACTAAGAACAGCGTTAAGAATACAGTACCTGGGTTCGAAGTTGCTGCGTCCTCCATCTCGTGGTCATCAGCCCGGGCCGAGGTTTCAGAAGTAGCAGCACTGCAACTCCAAAGGATCAGTCGACTAACTTCAGCGTCGACCAGAGACAAAGTTCACACAAAATAAGAAAATATGAGCAGCACGGTTACCCTGATATGGTGGGGATGGACACCTTCATCTTCGGCAGGAGCTTGATCGGCTTCGACGAGGCCGCCCTGGGCTGCTTCGGCGCCTTTTCAGTCGGCACCGGAGAGGTGGTTCGAGGGCGCTTGGTCGACTGAGTGGCGGTCGCAACCCCCTTACCACGTTCGGTCGAAGGGTCGTGCACAGGCTTCGACCGCCTTTCTGAGCGCGGTGGTACGACCTCCTCCTCCTCTTCTTCCTCGTCCTCGACGTCATCTTCATCACCGTCATCATCATCATCGTCGTCATCATCCTCTGCAACATCCGAGTCCCATTCCTCCTCTTCCTGGCTCTCGCCCCCGCTCGCCTCGCCCTCCTCGGTCGAAGCTTGTGCCCCATTGGGCATCGAGTACAGCTCGGTGAGGGCCTAGCAGATGTCCAGACAAGGATCAGTCGACCAGTCGGCAGGGTAAACAGAAATGGATGCGACAAGAGCGCAGTGGAGAGCAGGGCAAGTGTACCTTGTTTGGGTCGCTGTTGTGGTCGAGTGGAGGAATCCTTCTAGCTCCGCGTGGGTTATCCTTGTTTCCGGTAACGGCTGCCATCCATCTTTACAGAGTGACGTCGTCGACTGCTTCTGGATGGACTCTAGTCTCGTCTTCGGTCCCACAGTACAACCACATGCAGTGGCTCCGGAACTGAAGGGGCTGGATGCGACGCCTGAGGAAGACCTCCAGGAGGTCCATGCCCGTCACTCCCTCCCGAACCAACTGCACCACGCGCTCCATCAACATCTCCACGTCAGCTTTCTCCTCCGGAATCAGCTTCAGAGGGGAAGTCTTGTTCACTCGGTCCATGGTAAACGGAGGGAGTCCACTCGACTGCCCTGGCGTCGACTGGACCTGGCAGTAGAACCAAGTCGACTGCCAGCCTCTGACGGACTCAGGAAAGGTCATGGGCGGGAAGGTGCTCTTATTCCTCACCTGGATCCCCAGACCCCCACACATTTGGACGACTCGGGTTCTCTCATCACCTGGGCTCGCCTTCTTCACGGTCTGAGAGCGACACGTGAATATATGTTTGAACAAACCCCAGTGCGGTCGACAGCCCAAGAAACCCTCACACATGGACACGAATGCAGCAAGATAGGCAATGGAGTTTGGGGTAAAGTGGTGAAGCTGCGCTCCGAAGAAATTCAAGAAGCCACGGAAGAAAATACTCGGCGGCAAGGAAAACCCACGATCAACATGAGTGGCCAAAAGCACACACTCACCCTCTTCTGGCTGAGGCTGCCACTCCTTCCCCGGAAGCCTCGCAGCTCCGTGAGGGATCAAGCCCTCGTTGGCCATGTCGAGGAGGTCCTTCTCTGTGATGGTCGACTGGATCCAGTCTCCTTGGACCCAGCCCTTCGGCAGACGGGATCTGGACGAGGACCCTCCGCGGCTGGTGGATCTCCCCTTCGCCTTCTCCGACGCCGACGCCTTCTTTGCGCGCTCCAGTGCCCCGTCTTCTCCTTGGCCATGGTCACCGGCGAGATGCGCGAGGGGAAGTGGTGCGGGGGCGAGAGCGAGCACGCTGGGCGGAGAAGAAGGAAGCAGAGAGAGGGAGAGAATGCTGAGGCGCAGCACAGAAATCCTCACCGGGCTCATTTATAAGGTCCCTTCCGAGTGGATGACAGGTGGGCCCGTCGATCTAATCATATCTGGGAGCAGTTATGCAGACTGGATACGTGGCGAAAAAGGCGGCGCGGAGATCGAGGCGTCTATGCCCCGTCCCATCCGAACGCCGCGGTCCGCCCCGCTTCGCGCGCGTCCCCAAATTTCGCATCCCGCGGAATCCGCGAACAGCAAATCAGTCTGTCAGACGCGGTGTTTCCGGCGATCCGTTGCTCGGAGATCGTCGAAACCCGAAAGATCACTCGACGCAAAAATAGAATGGATCGAGTCGACTGAAGGCAAATTGCTCCCTGTCAACGAAGAGATTCTTTGGTCCAGGACAACGCACGACCAGGGCACAAAGGTTAATCGGAAACGACATCAACTCCTTCCTCACTCGAAGCCTCAATCCATTCGGGGGCTAATGATGGGGTTATGTACCTAGGGTAGGGTCATGGACCTGATCTAAGTACCTTACCCAAGGACACCCTTAGAAGAAGTCGCCTTCCAGTCGACCAACGAGAGACACACTCGACTGACTTGAAGGACTCGACCACGAAGACTCACTCGACCTCCAAAAGGTCAAGAGGCACTCTGCACTGCAACGGCCTGTAATCAAGTAGACTTTATGATAGTAAAGGCACTTTATGTGGGGCGTTACCAGTAATGCCCCAGACTTAACTCACCTTAAACCCTCTCCTACGTGGGCTGGCTGGGGTCCTGGCGCACTCTATATAAGCCACCCCCCTCCACAGGCAGAAGGGTTCGGCACCTTGTAACTCATATACTCATAATCCACTCGACCGCCTCCGGGCTCCGAGACGTAGGGCTGTTACTTCCTCCGAGAAGGGCCTGAACTCGTACATCCCTTGTGCTTACAACCTCTCCATAGCTAGGACCTTGCCTCTTAATACCTACCCCCCACTCTACTGTCAGGCTTAGAACCACGACAGCCGGTTAAAGGCAATTTTCCTAACCGGCGCCTACAACCGCGTTAACTGGGCTAGCCCATTTATCTATAGTGTTTTTCCTTCTTTTTCCAAAAACACAAAAGAATTGGGTGCGGAATGACTTAATCCCGAGACCTCCCGTACTAAGGCGCAACGAGCTAACAAGCCAACCACACAACCTCATGCGACTTTGTTCATCTTTCGCATTCTTTTATTACTTATATATTTCCGTTCCTTTTTTCCATTTTTTTCTTATCCTTATTTTTCAAATCAATGAAAACAATTAAATGTTTTGAACTTATTTTTCAAGTTGATGAACATTTTTGTGAACTTGATTTTTAAAGTTGATGAACTTTTTTGTAAAAATCAATGAACTTTTCCTTTTTTTGAACTTTTTTCTTTTTTCGATGAACTTTTTTGAAAATTCGCTGATTTTTTTTCCAAAATGTATGAACTTTTTTCCAAAACCCATGAACTTTTTTTAAAAATTGATGAACTTGTTTAAAAAACGATGAACTATTTTTCAATTTGATGAACATTTTTTTCCAAAATTGGTGATTTTTTTTTTGAAAATTGAACTTTCTGTAAAATCGATGAACTTTTTTCAAAATTGAATATATATCTTTCAAAATCGATGAACTTTTTCCAAGTTTGTGATTTTTTTCCAAATTCATGGAAATTCGTTAAATTCGTGAAGTCATTTTTTATTCGTGGTATTTTTTGAAATATGCGTTCAAATTTTCTTCACACCTTTTTTGCAAAAATCATGTTTTCCTAATTTATATATGCAGTAAATAGCGTGGCTATACTTACTTCTTAAGAAGTTTGCGCCCAGTTTCGTCGAGGCCCGGAAAAGTAGGATCGCATTAGGTGATCAAGAAGGCGACGGGATCCCTTGCGCGCCGCCGGTGACGCTGCCGGTTCCCTATCTCTCCGTCGGCCGCTCCGGCGGCGGGAGAGAGGAGGAACCCCGGGTCTGTTCGCTAGGTGGGTGTGTGGTAGGGTTAGGGTTGAGGGAGATGCTGCCGAATCCGTTGCGGTGGTGTCGCGTTGGAATAAGTTTCTCCGGGTTCCGTTCGCGGTCAGGCGAGGCTTTTGCCTTCGTCTAGGAGCCAGCGGTGTTGGGGATCCCCGGATCTCGTCGAGGTCGCGGGCTATTGTAGTTGGAGGTCCATCGGCCCTGGCTGTTTGGATCTTTCAGATGGGCGATGGATGCAGGGAGACGAAGACCTTTCTTCTTCCTTGTTGCTATGATTTGCTGCTGTTGTTCTTCTCCTTCCTCTGCGCTGATGCTGGTGGGAAATCCTGCTTTGGCCGGGCGGATGGCCCGGCCGCCGTGCTGGATCGGTCGGATGACTCGAGTTCTCTTCCTTTCGGAAGGGACACTTTTCGCGGTACTCAAAGCCAAAAATGACGACGGCTGTTGCAGGTGTGTTGGATTGATGTCCATGCCCTCTCAGCGCTGGTGTTAAGAAAGGAGGAAGCAGCGTGGCGGAAATTGTACCGTGGTCGAAGATGATGACCTGTTTGCGATTGGTTGCAGATCCTTCTGCTGCAGGGGTCTTCTCTCAAGATTCAGGGATGAGGACACAGGGCTCCGGAGATCTTCTTGTGTTAATGATTGTCTTAGGATACTTTAGGTGTTCATGGTCCTTTGTGTTTTTTGTTTCATCGTGCTTGTAAGAGTCAACTACTTTATATTGATTCGTAATTTGAATGAAAAATTTTCAACAAGAAAAAAAGTTTGCGCCCTATGCTGTTTAGTATAGTGGTTGGGCAACACGCGCCGGACGTGGACGGCGTGTGATCGAATCCTTGCGGGAGGCTTTAATTAGGCGTTTTTTGCGCTATTTAATGAATTTCCCTCCGCTGCCTGTACTGGAATGGGCCAACTCCGAAACCGGCCCAACCAACGAACCTGCAGGCGCCAAGTTGTTAATCGGCGCCTTGCTCGACCTAAGAATGGACTGGCCCAGTCGGAGCTCGGCCTTGATATGGGCCTCTTACGCGTGCCCGTGACGGACACAATCTTCTCCCCGTCCCGTCTCTGACTCGTCAGGCTCGCCCTTCCCCGGATGTGGCCACATATACCTAGCCGTCACGACGTACTCCTCCTCTGCGTATCGACTACGCCCGCCCGCAGAGCTATCTGATCCTCTCCGTGCTCCGGTGCTGGCCACGATGTCGAGCCTCCGCAACTCTCATCGGAAGACCGGTAAGCGCGTCGTGGATCCCCCATTCATAGTCGGTTGATCATCTCACCTCTTGTGATTTCCCGATGACTACGTGCCTCGATCGATTTCTCCCGTGGTTTCTGTGCAGACGTCGTCGGCGAGTGCATTGACAAGCTCCACGAGAAGCGCCGCGCGGTGCGCGAGGAGGGCATGGAGTCGCTCGTCGCCGCGCTGGAGGGCTTCGTCCCCGTCGACGAGCTCGACTACCGCTACTTCACCGTCTTCGACCGCTGCTGCGCCTCCCTCCGCAAGGGCGGCAGGGAGGCAACGCTCGCCTACCGCGCCATCGGCCTCCTCGCTCTCACCGTAGGCGCCGCCACCGCCGATGGCGTCGATTGCTCCCAGGACATCCTGGAGAAAGCGCTCCCCGTCCTCGAGGAGACGCTGCATGCGCCGTCGTCTGGCGCGGCGACCATGGTGGCCGCTCTCGACTGCCTCGCTGCCGTAACCCTCGCCCGCGCGCGCTGCCCGGAGGACGCGGCGCCGTCTGTGAAGGCCGTGTGGGGCGCGATCAGGGCATCAGGCGTGCCGAAGACGTGACGACATCGAACCCTGAGGTCCTGGCCTCCGCTGTGTGTGCGTTCTCGTTGCTCCTCACCACCGTCGGTGACTTGAGGTCGTACCCCTGCACCTTCAAAGAGACCATAATCCCGTTCCACGACCTCGCCGAGCTCCTCGAGTGCGAAGACCCCGCCGTACGCACTGCCGCCAGCGAGGCGCTGGCCGTGTGCGCCGAGCTCAGCCTGACGCAGCACGCCTCGCCGGAAGACATCCAAGTGATCGAGATGATACTGTCCGACCTCGCGGCCGATGCCAGCAGCGACCAGAACCTCACGGAAGAACAGGTTGAGTTCTTCCAGCAGATCGCCGACATCATGAGTCAAGGCGGTTGCCCGGAGATGGAGACGGAGGAGTCGGTGCCATCGTCGTACACGAGCGGGCGCAGCGTGCTGAGGGTGTCTACATGGGCGAGGCTGGTCCAGCTGAATTTCCTGAAGCGGTTCCTCAACAAGGGTTTCCGTAAGCACCTCCAAGACAACCCGCTCTTCCGGGAACAGGTGGACTCCAGCGACGCCGTAGACGAGGCCGACGAACAGCCGGCCGGGAAGGGCAGGCGGCGCGGGGGTGGGAGGGAGAAACGGTGGAGTTCGGCCATGAGGAGAGATCGCGACATCGTATGGGAGAGCAAGAATGGTTTCTCCCTGTATGATTAGGCGTTTAATTTGCTCAGTTTAGGACTTTAGGTACCTTGGGGTTCTGTTTTTAAGGCAGCAACAATAGAAGTATCCAAATGATAACGCCCATACATATGGCATGTTTGCACATCGTCCACACGCCTTAATCCATGTTGATTTTGTTTTGCACGAATCTTAAAAAAAATTGTTAGAATCTGAGTGCCACGTGGGCATCATCGTGTGTGTGGGCTTTGAACACTTCGCCCACGCACCTCGCAGCACACGGTTTGCGAGCTGTGCTGTGTGGGTGAACTAGTTTCTGCCCACACAGCTACCACCTAGTCCACACGCGTGTGGGTGAACTACTTTTCGCCCGCACGACACCCGTACGTTGTTGGATGACAACTGCACTTGCGCGTACGTGGCAACTAGGTAAACACACCTGGCGACTATGATTCGTTGCTAGACGGCAACTGTAGTTGCGCGTACCTGTCAACTATTGTTTGACCATATGTGACAAATAGTTAATCACACACGACAATTATGGTTTGATTACACGCGGCAACTATCATAAATTAGACATGGCAAAACCAAAACAGAGAGAGTTGCTGAAAGTGCTAGTTATTGACTAGAGGGGGTGAATAGGCGATTTTTATGAAAGTCTTCAAAACATGGTGGCTTTGGAGACAAATAGGTAAACTGAGCTTATATAGTAAGCAGCGGAATGAAGACTACACTAGGCAAGTATTAGTCAAGCATACAATACAGTGAAAGCACGAAGACTAACTGCAACTAGGTAGACGGGATCAGAATGGAAGATAGTACGAAACTAAACAGATATAAGTCTTCACACGATGAAGTCGAATGAATCAGGCAGGCAAGCAATGATTTCACGAAGACAAACTGTAAAGTAAGGAGAGTAGAGGATATAACCAGTTGCTTGGCAAAGACAGGGATTTGGTAGACCAGTTTCAGTTGCTGTGACAACTGTACGTCTGGTTAGGGAGGCTGAGATTGAACTCAGAAGACTGTGTGTTCACCTTATTCCCCTTGAGCTAAGGACACCCAGTCCTCGCCCAATCACTCTGGTAAGTCTTCGAGGTAGACTTCCAAACCTTCACAGACTTAGTTCACCGGCAATCCACAATGACTCTTGGATGCCTAGAATGCGACGCCTAACCGGTTGGAGGATTCACAGTCCTCAAGTGTAACAAGTCTTTAGATCACGCGGACAGAAAGACTTCAGTGATGCCTAACACTCTTTGGCTCTGGGTGTTTTGGGCTTTGTCCTTGCAAGGATCTCTTTCTCAAATGCTTCGAAGGTGGGTTGCTCTCAAACGACAAAAGCCGTGCACTAACTCTGAGCAGCCACCAACTTATGGTGTAGGGGTGGGCTATTTATAGCCAGGAGGCAACCCGACCTGATATGCCCGAAATGACACTAGGTCACTAAGGAACTAACACGTGTCCAACGGTCAGATTTCAAACACACCCGGCAGGTTGGCTTAGGCTACAAGCAAAGTTGACTCATCCAGCTCTGGATAAGATTTTCTCCCATTGTCTTCGCTCGAAGACATAGGATTTGGTTGAGCATCACTTCAGTCACTCTGACTTTATTCACTTGGACCCCACTTAATAGTACGGTGATTCCTATGACTCAATAAAGAAGAAAGGAAACTATGAAACAACTATGTCTTCGCACTCCATAGTCTTCAAGTGAATGTATTCACATGTCATAATCTTCGTCGTGAATGTCTTCACGAACAACCATTGTCTTCAATGTCTTCACACATTTTTAGGGGTCATCTCTGGTAGGTAAACCGAATCAATGAGGGACACTACCTGTGTTATCCTGCAATTCTCACAAACACATTAGTTCCTCAACCACGTTTGTCGTCAATACTCCAAAACACGAGGTGCGCTGCATCGACAATCGACAGGTGTATGTATTTATCCATAGGGATATTTCGGATGCCACCACGAGGTGCGCTGCATCAACAACCGAGCAAAAGCACCGCGCTCCGCCCAACACCACGGCACGCTCCTCCCTAGGCGACGCCTTCTGATCATACATTAGCGAATTTTTGTGAGACGCTTGCCTCTCGTATTACGAAGCTCCTTTGCTTGTATTCCATTAGAATTGCCCTCAGCCCACAGAAGAAATGGATTCATGTGTTGACCTGCCTCTTTTCCCCATCTGACCATGAAAAATAACCAAGAGGAGCGGCACCCAGGGAAGCACAACTGTGGTGGCAACGCATGTATCCTCCCCTTCCCAGCCTTCCTTCTCTCTTCACGATGGTGCACCTTCCAGTCCCCTCTCCCGTTGCACCTTTCCTTCTCTCCCGTCCTTCCCAACTTTGCACGACTCGCCATCGGATCCCATCTCCTCCCATACCTCCAGTGGACCAGCTCTTGCGCCCATCTCCTCTGTCCACCACAACCCTTCTCTGCCACAAGGATAGAGCCATACCTTTTGTGAAGCCCAGGCAAATTTGAGGCAAAGTGATGTAGGGTGGAAACCCTAGGGCCTATCTTTCTTGATTTGGAGGTGATCCTACGAAGAACACGAAGAGCGCAAGGGGAAACACGAGAGAAAAACACTCAAATTGACGAGATCCAATCATACATATGCTAGATCCATGAACATAAAGAGTGATACAAGATCCATACGCAACAAAGGATGATATAAGAGGCGGTAGTTCTTCTCCGTGAGGAGGTCTTGAGGGGTCTTCCTGTGAGGGGTCTTGAATCCACCTAGGGATCTTCTCCGTAGAGGTCATGAACTCCGATGGAGAAGGTATCAAGTGGGTGAGCAAAGCTCTATCTCTCAGATGAGCTAATCCTTTGCTAACCCTAGAAAAGTGGAGGTGGAGTCGTTTATATAGGCTAGAGGGACGAATGGGTACATGGGCCTTGGCCGAACATCATGCATGCAAGCACTGTCCGGATGATCCGGGTGTTGGTCCAGATGATCCGAGCTTCAGGGGTGTCGAGGAGGCTGCGGGTTGTCCGGATGTTAGGGACCTGGTCTGGACGTCCAGGTCCGTCCGGATGATCCGGGTCGGGGTCCGGATGATCCGGCTTTGGGAGATTGGCTGCTGTGGCCTTCGGGCGCTATAGCCGGATCGTCCGGACCGGGGTCCAGATCATCCAGGCTCTGTCCGTATCGTCCGGGACCTCGTCCGGATCATCCGGCCAGCCTGGGACTTGGCTGATTTCTCCTCCGTCTTCGCGTATGTCTTCCTTCTCCAATCCACCTTGCTCCTTAGCTTCTCCATGACTAACTCCTATGTACCTGAGTATGCAAAGCGTCTCCGTTTGAGGTAGTAGCCATGTCTCATGTGGTTCGAAAGGGAGTTGCAAGAGGAGTGATGTCACCTCGGTTTCGAGAGCCCTTGCACGTGCACGAATCATAGGCCCACTTGGCACTTGGTGAGACGATGATAGGTCCATGTGGATGACCTTGGGATGCTCCGCATCATCTCCCCCCCCCTTGGGAAAGATCCGACCTTGGATCAAAATCTTCATCACCATGGTAGGGAGAAAGATCCTTGACAGTGAAGATATCGCTCACATTGTACTGTCGCGTGGGATGTCGATCTTGTAGGCGTTGTTGTTGTAGCGTTCGAGCACCTTGAAGGGTCCATCGGCTCGAGGTAGAAGCTTGGACTTGCATTCATTGGGGAAGTAGTCCTTGCAAAGGTGTAGCCACACAATATCTCCAATGTGGAATACCATGGGTTGCTTGTTGATGTTGAGCTTGGTTGCAAGTTGTTGTACTTGGCGCCCGATGGTGTGCCTTCTATCTTCATGCATCTTCTTGAGGTAGCTCACTTGTGCACTTGCGTCCATGTTGATGCGCTCTTGTAGTGGTAGGGGTAGAATGTGCAATGGGGCAATGGGTTGAAGCCGTAGACGACCTCGAAGGGGGACTTGCCGGTAGTAGAGTGTCTTGCACGATTGTAGGCGTACTCGGCGATGGGTAGACACTCCTCCCACTCCTTGATGTTCTTCTTGATCAAGACACATAGGGGAGTAGATAGCGTCCGGTTCGTGACCTCCATTTGGCCGTCGGTTTGAGGATGGTATGCCGAAGAGAACAAGAGCTTGGTTCCGAGCTTAGCGCATAGCGTCTTCCAAAAGTAGCTTAGGAACTTGATGTCGCGGTCTGAGACAATCGTATTTGGCACTCCATGTAGATGCAATATTTTTCTACAAAAGAGATTTGCAACATGTGAAGCATCGTCTATCTTGTTGCATGGTATGAAATGTGACATTTTAGAGAATTGGTCCACAACAACAAACACGGAATCCTCCCCGTTTCGAGTTCTAGGCAAACCAAGCACGAAGTCCATACTAATATATTCCCATGGGTGATATGGAATAGAAAGTGGCATATAGAGACCATGGGATTGAGCTTTAGACTTAGCTTTGTGACATGTAGAGCATCGATTGGTAAAGCGTGTGTGACGCCCCCGATTCAATCATACACTAATCATGCACGCAAACGTGTACGATCAAGATCAGGGACTCATGGGAAGATATCACAACACAACTATAAAACATAAATAAGTCATACAAGCATCATAATACAAGCCAGGGGCCTCGAGGGCTCGAATACAAGTGCTCGATCATAGACGAGTCAGCAGAAGCAACAATATCTGAGTACAAACATAAGTTTAAACAAGATTGCCTTAAGAAGGCTAGCACAAACTGGATACAGATCGAAAGAAGCGCAGGCTTCCTGCCTGGGATCCTCCTAAACTACTCCTGGTCATCGTCAGCGGCCTGCTTGTAGTAGTAGGCACCTACAGTGTAGTAAGAGTCGTCATCGTCAGTGGCGTCTGGCTCCAGGGCTCCAGCATCTGGTTGCGACAACCAGGTAGAAGGGAAAGGGGGAAAAGAGGGAGAAAAGAAACCGTGCGTACTCATCCAAAGTACTCGCAAGCAAGGAGCTACACTACATATGCATGTGTATATGTGTAAAGGGCTATATCGGTGGACTGAACTGCAGAATGCCAGAATAAGAGGGGGATAGCTAATCCTGTCGTAGACTACGCTTCTGGCCACCTCCATCTTGCAGCATGTAGAAGAGAGTAGATTGAAGTCCTCCAAGTAGCATCACATAGCATAATCCTACCCGGCGATCCTCCCCTCGTCGCCCTGTGGAAAAGCGATCACCGGGTTGTCTGTGGAACTTGTCTGGGTGTGTTTTGTTAAGTATCCGGTTCTAGTTGTCATAAGGTCAAGGTACAACTCCGGGTCGTCCTTTTACCGAGGGACACGACTATTCGAATAGATTAACTTCCCTGCAGGGGTGCACCACATTTCCCAACATGCTCGATCCCATTTGGCCGGACACACTTTCCTGGGTCATGCCCGGCCTCGGAAGATCAACACGTCGCAGCCCCACCCAGGCACAACAGAGAGGTCAGCACGCCGGTCTAACTCCTATGGTGCAGGGGTCTGGGCCCATCGCCCTTTGCACACCTGCACGTTGCGAACACGGCCGGAAGCAGAACTATCCCCCTTAATATAAGAGCAGGCTTACGTTCCAATCCGGCGCGCGCCGCTTAGTCGCTGACGTCACGAAGGCTTCGGCTGATACCACGACGTCGAGTGCCCATATCTTTCCCGCGTAGTTGGTTAGTGCGTATAGGCCAGTGGCCAGACTCAGATCAAATACCAAGATCTCGTTAAGCGTGTTATTATGAAGCAACTGCGAACGCCGACCAGGGCCAGGCCCACCTCTCTCCTAGGTGGTCTCAACCTGCCCTGTCGCTCCGCCACAAAGTAACAGTCGGGAGCCGTCGGGAACCCAGGCCCACCTCTACCGGGATGGAGCCACCTGTCCTTCCAGCCCCCACATCCAAATCACTTGCGGGTACTCAACGAGCTGACCCGACTTTAGTCACCATCTGAATAGTATGTATGTATAGTATATACCCATGATCACCTCCCAAGTGATCACGGCCTGATAGTATAGCAAGGCAGACTGACAAGAATGTAGGGCCAATAATGATAAACTAGCATCCTATACTACGCATTTAGGATTGCAGGTAAGGTATCAACAGATGTAGCAACAATGACAGGCTATGCAACAGAATAGGATTAACCGAAACAGTAACATGCTACACTACTCTAATGCAAGCAGTAGAGGGTAGAATAGGCGATATCTGGTGATCAAAGGGGGGCCTTGCCTGGTTGCTCTGGCAAGAAGGAGGGGTCGTCAACTCCGTAGTCGAACGGGGCGGCAACAGCGTCGGTCTCGTAGTCTACCGGAGAGAAGACGGGGAAGAAACAATAAATACAATGCAAACATAAGCATGACAATGCGTGACGTGACAATGAGCGGTGCTAGGTGTGCCCTACCGCGGTAGTAGGTGATACCGGCGAAGGGGGAAAACATCCGGGAAAGTATTCCTTTCGCGTTTTCGGACAGATGAACCGGAGGGGGAAAGCTGCAAGTTCGATAGGTTAGGGAGGTGTGGCAGACGAACGGGTTATGTATCCAGATTTGTCTCGTCATTCTGAGCAACTTTCATGTTGAAAATAATTTAATCCGAGTTACGGATTAAAAGATATGATTTAATAAAGATTTACTAATTTCTAGAATTTAATTAATCCTTTAATTTAATTCGAAATTGGATTAATGACATCAGCATGATGTCATGTTGACATCAGCAGTCAACAGGGATTGACTAAGTCAACTGATAGATGGGGCCATTGACTGGGTCAACAACACAGTCAGCAGGTCCAGTCAGCAGTCAACAGTCCTATTGACTTAGTCAAACTTACGCGTGGGTCCCACTTGTCATACTCTGTTAGTTAATTAACAGTAGTTAATTAGGTTAATTAGTCATTAGGTTAATTAATCATAATTAGTTAATTTAATCAGCGTTAGTTAAGTTAATTAATTAGTTAATTAATTATTTTGATTATTAATTAATTATTTATATTTTTTAAATTCTTTTTATTTATGAACGTTCTGGGGCGGGCCCCCTAGTCAGTGGCCCGGGGGGGCCTAGCGGGTGCTGGGTATGGGCATCGGGCGCAGCCCGAATGGGCGCTGCGGGTGTGACCGGCAGGGGAGCACCCGACTCGGCGCCGGCGGCCACGGCATGGCGCCGGAATAGGGGGAGGCCGGTGGCCTGAGGCGGCCCGGGTGGACGCGGGCCGGCGGCGATGGTAGCAGGGGAGGCTGCGGTGGAGGGAGGCAGCTGCCGCAACAGATGGCTGCGGGCGACGTGGGACGGAGCAGGGCAAGACGGGGCGACGATGCGACGAGTGCGGTGAGCGGAGGCGAGGGGGCGAAGTCCGGCAAGGCAAGACGCGGTGTACGGGGCGTGTGACGGAGGAGGCCTCCGCGGGTGGGCAGCGTGAGCTGCGATGCGAGCACGCGAGCGCGTCGAGCGGCCGGAGCGGAGCAACGGTGGGCGCGGTCGGTGGTCGCGGGGCACGGCCCGGACGCGTCGTAGGAGAGGAGGTCGGGGTGCGACGAGTGCGGTCGCGGGCGCGACCAGGGACGAGCCTGGGCGCGGCCAACGGAGCGGCCAACGTGCGCGGGCTATGGTGAGCGTAGGGCGAGGGAGAGGGTAGGACCGGGGTCCTCACCACAATTCGTAGGGTCAAGGGCAGCGGTGCTCGGGGTGGTTGACGGCGACGACCGGGCGACGAGGAGGCAGGCCGTTAAGGTGGAGGAAGCAGGCCGGCGGGGGAGGAGGAAGCAGGCCGGCGGAGGAGCTCTGGCGTGGCGACGTCCAACGGCGAGGTGGCGTGGTCTCCTGGCGGCGACGGGCGACGGTGTCGGTGGCCTCCTCCTCGATCCCGATCCAAATCGGGGGAGAAGGGGGGAGGAGATATTTTCGGGGAGTAGTGGGGCGACGGGGTGGGTAAGAGTTTGGGTCGTGGGGTATAAGGGAGGCAGGGTGGTCGCCGGTTGGGACGGTGGGTTGGCCCAGTAGGGCTGTGGCCTGCTGGGCCGGAGCCCAGTGTTTTTTTTCTTTTTTTGTTGTTTTCTGTTTGTTTTTTCCCTTTTATATTTTCTTTCTTTTATTTATTTTCTTTTCTGTTTTATTTCATTTTAAATCATTTAGGCATTTTATAAAAATGTGTTTGCTTTATTATATTTACCCTTGTAATATTCGGCACCCACCGAACATTTTTGTTTCAACCTTTGAAAACTTTTATTGTTGACATTAATTTAAATTTGAATTTTGAAGCGGTTTCGAATTAACCCGATATTAACTTCAGTGACAAAGGTGACGTGGCACCATTAGCGTGAGATTACAGTAGCATGATCATCCGGGCGTTACAGCGTGAGACGTCGCGGAACATCTTGGGCCGAAAGTAGTTCTTTGAGAGCGTAGCAAAGGTCTCGTCGCGTCCAAAATGACCCATAAGTCCTCCTCCATGAGCTTCTTGCAAAAGTAACAAACAAAGAGAAGACTCGGGGATACATAGTTTGTTAGCTCTCATAAGATAATCATCGTTGATGTAATATCGTTCCCAAGATGTATGCGTCAAACACTTGGCATAAGGAATAGAAAAAGTAGGATCATGCACATACAAGTCTTTAATGTGCTCAAAACAAATAACATTCAATTCTAGTTGGGTAGCAAGCATGCATCTACGGGAAAGCGCATCCGCCACAACATTCACTTTGCCTTTGATATACTTGATGACATAAGGAAAAGACTCAATGAATTCACTCCACTTAGCATGACGCTTGTTCAACTTAGTTTGACCCTTAAGATATTTAAGTGTTTCATGATCTGTAAGAAGAATGAACTCATGAGGGTGGAGATAATGCTCCCAAACATGCAAGACTCTCACTAAAGCATATAGTTCTTTGTCATAGATGGGGTATTTAAGTTGCGCTCCGGAAAGTCTTTCACTAAAATAAGCCATGGGGCGCTTCTCTTGCATTAACACACCTCATATGCCGTAACCGCTAGCATTGCAATGCCTTTCAAATGGTTTACCAAAGTTGGGTAATGCAAGCAAAGGAACATGCGTAAGCAAAGTCTTAAGCTCATTGAATGCGTTATCTTGAGATGGTCCAGAAACAAATGGTGCATTTTTCTTACTCAAGGCATGCAAAGTTAAAGCAATGGTGCTAAAATCCTTCACAAATCGTCGATAGAAACCGGCTAAGCCAGGGAAACTACACACTTGTTGTAAGTTTGTTGGGTGGGGCCAAGTTTTAATAACATTGATCTTAGATTCATCTACATGAACACCCTTAGAAGACACAAAGAAACACAAGAAAACAAGCTTATCAACACCAAAAAGGTATTTGTCCATATTAGCATAAAGGCGCTCTTTTAGAAGAGTTTGCAAAACTATTCTAAGATGGGTGACAGGATCTTTGAAGCATTTTGTAAATAAAAGAATATTGTCAAAGTAGACCACAACAAAAACACCAAATGTATGGTCTAAGAACAAAATGCATGACTCACATGAAAGTATCGGGTGCTTCAGATAAGTCCATTGGCATAACAAGCCATTCATATAAACCAAATTTGGTGTAAAATGCGGTTTTCTGTTCATCACCTTCTTGTATGTGGATTTGGTAATAGCCACTTTTAAGATCAATTTTAGAGAAAATAGTGGCTCCACTAAGCTCATCTAACATATCATCAAGGCGTGGAATGGGGTAGCGATAACGAACGGTGATAGCATTGATAGGACTACAATCGGAACACATGGATATGTACCATCTTTCTTGGGAACAAGGATTACCAGGACGACACATGGGCTCAAGCTTTCTCGTACATGGCCGTTGTCGATGAGTTGTTGTACTTGCTGTCGAATCTCCTTGGTTTCTTTGGGGTTGACGTGGTATGGTGCCTTGTTAGGAAGGGGTGCTCCGGGGATGAGGTCGATGCGGTGTTCGATGCCTCAAAGGGGAGGTAGACCCGAAGGTAGCTCGTCGAGGAGTACATCTTGGAATTCCTGCAATAGATAAGACAACACTAAAGGTAGATTGTGAGAGGTGTTAGTTTTGGGTGCCTCGTCCTTGCACAGAACGACATAGTGCATAACACTTGATGGGTTCTCACACACTTCTCTCATCTCATTTTTGGTGGCAAATAGCACTAAGTTTTTCTTGTCGCTCATCATGGAGGCACTCAATTTGGGCTTGTGGCGCTCACTCTCTTTTTGTTTGTTATCTCTCTCTCACTATTCTCTCCACAATGTGTGGTTGCTTGCTTGTCGGTGATCACTTGGCTTGGGGACATAGGTCATAGCACGTATTCCTTCCCTTTCATCTTGAAGCTATAGTGATTGGTTCACCCGTTGTGGATGACTCCACGGTCAAATTGCCAAGGTCGTCCAAGTAGGAGGTGGCAAACGGACATCGGAACGACATCACACTCCAAAGTGTCTTCTTATGCTCCTATCTTGAAGGAAACTTGCACCATGTGCTCTACTTGGATAGTGCTGGAGTCGCTAAGCCATTGGACCTTGTAGGGGAGAGGGTGCTTCATCTTGACCAATTGGAGCTTGGAGCATAGTTCTTCACTTGCTAAGTTATGGCAACTTCCTCCATCGATGATGACCTTCACAGACCTTCCATTGATGCCCTCCTTGGTGTGGAAGATATGGCATCTTTGTTATTCATCTTGTTGATGTTGAAGTGTCAAGACCTTGGAGACAAGGAGAGCAGGGCTCGAATCTTCCTCACAAAATACTTGGCCATCTTCGTCTTCATTCGCTTGCTGGTGCATAGCCACATGTTCAAGGGCTTCCATTTCTCCTTCAGTCATGGAGTCGTATGTACCATCATCATTGAGGTTCACGGTACATTTATTGGTACACTCGAAGGACCTGTGGCCTCGGACGCCGCATGTGAAGCACTTGATGGAACTTGTCTTGATGGTCTCATCCGGTGGAGTTGTAGATGATGAAGCTCTCGGCTTGAAGTTGCTTGTAGTAGGGGGATGACTTGAGGTGGTCAAAGTTTTGAGAGCCGTGCCCGCGGTTATGTGGCAGATGAGAATTTGTTAATATCCAGTTGCAGAGAACTTATTTGCTTAGTGCTTGCTGCAACTCCACCTCATTACCACTTCCTACCCATAAGCTTAAATAGTCTTGATCTCGCGGGTTTTGAGATTGCTGAGTCCTCGTGACTCACCAGATACTATCACAACAGTTACAGGTGCCGATGATACCAGTGCAGGTGATGCAACCGAGCTCAGATGGGAGCTCAACGAAGATCTTGGTCGTTGCTATGTTTCGTTTCATGTTGATCAGTAGTGGAGCCCAGTTGGGACGATCGGGGATCTAGCAGTTGGGTTATCTTCTTTTCTTTTGGCTTCGTCCGTAGTCGGACTATGTGTGCACTCTGAATGATGTATGAATGATATGTTCATGGTGTGAAGTGGCGATTGTAAGCCAACTCTTTATCCCTTCCTTGTTCATTACATGGGATTGTGTGAAGATGACCCTTCTTGCGACAAAACCACAATGCGGTTATGCCTCTAAGTCGTGCTTCGACACGTGGGAGATATAGCCGCATCGTGGGTGTTACAAGTTGGTAATCAGAGCCATCCCCGACTTAGGAGCCCCCTGCTTGATCGAATCGCTGGCGTTGTTGAGTCTAGAACAAAATGTTTTGAGTCTTAGGATTATATATCGGAGAGTAGGATTCTTTTTTACTCCTCAGTCCCTTCGTCTCTCTGGTGAGGCCTCCTGACGTAGATGTTTTGTCTTTCCTCGCCTCAAATTTCACTAATTTTTTTTAGGATCACGCGGGTATCTTGGGATCGTTCCGATATTCTTATGACGAGAACATTGTTCTTGGTGCCTCCTGACATTTAGGGGTTGTGGCAGTGTCCACGGGAGTTGAGCTCCGAGGTGTTGTCGTCATAATTTTATCGTTGCAGTTCTGGAATACCTGAGTTTCACCAACATCGAAAATCTCTTTTATGCAGCTAGTGGTAAGATAACCTCGACGCCACCCAGTACTGGGGAGTTCGGGAGTATTGCCATAGCTCGTATAACGGATGCTTTTCGAAGGTTGAGGTACACGATTTCCAAAGGTTTCTTGGTTATGTGTTGACGGATGGATACAACTTGGATGTAGGGATTGTTAGTTTTGGGTGAGATATATTGCTTCCCCTGTATCCCCAACGCCAGATTGCATAACCAGAAAGTTTCGGGAGTTTTATAGGTGGGAATTCAAGTAGCTCTAGTTTTTTTTCTTTCCGACAGATGCATGATATGAGATTGGGGTTCGACGTCTAGTGGTCCGCCTATCCATGGTCGTTTTTAAAGTGGTCTCGTTGTGTCTTAAAGAGCCTTGGCTATGCTGTTTCGGGGACACTTCGTATGTCATGTGCACTGCCTTGTACATGATGGTGCTGTACGATCGAGCCCGTGTGGGCCCCACCATGAAAACTTCGGACGAAATCTCTGTCATATGTTTGTTCCGGCTTATTCTGCAAGCCAAATCGTTTATTTTGTTTTGAGTTATGGTATTCGAGTTGCTTCGATGTCAAGTGTTGATCCATACCTTCCCTAAATGGTGTTCTCATATTTCTATGGGAGTGCTAATCCTTCTTGATCATCGTGGTCGTCATGTTAATTCTTTTCCAATCGGCGTGCTTCTCTTCAAGTGGATCCGATCATTTCAACATCCGCAAGGTCATTTCTAAGTTTTCTGAACGGTGTTTCTTCCACCCGTCCCAAGTTGCCTTTGTTTTTCCCGCCATCCCACCCTTTTTCTTCATGGACTCAGATTTCTTAATCGGGTATCCATTTTATTGATGGGAAGTCTCTCCATTCTTTTCCGTCAATGTGCTTATCCGGTGATTCTCAAGAAGTTACTAACGGAGCTTCAAGTTTATCAATTCTTCGTCACATTTTCTTCTTCGGTGGATCCAATTCAAGCTTTGTCAAGCATATCCTTTCCTCGTTTCAAATGTTTCTCATGCCGATGCACCTCTTAATCATTCACTTCTCGCTATTCATTTGTCCTGGAGTGCTGAAGATATCTCAGAAGGCTCGTCTTTTCTTCCAAGATCCGTTCAAGCTATTTGGAGATTATTATCTCTTTCAAGCCATTTAATTCAACCGGTGCAATCCCCCCTTTTAGTCAATCGTTCAACGGTGTATCTTTTTAGTGGGCCCTAACCCATAGGTTTTTCCCAGGATCTTACCTGACTCTTCTAATTTTCCCGGAGCTATTCCCAAATTCATTTCAAATTTTGATGTAAGAATGAATTATCATAAGTCAAATGTATTTCTCCAAGATCTTTCAAATTCTTTCGTTGTTGGTTCAACCTTTCTAATTTTCATCCTGGAGTGTCTCAACAATTCATGGTGGTGTTTCTCGTCGTCATTCTCGAATTTTGTAGACTGAAGAAGAGTTCCTCTTAAATCCTTACCCGTTCTTCCAGATATTCATGGTTCTAGCTTCATGACATCCTCATAATTGTTTTTGATTGTGACAATTCTTTTCTTACCATCCGGAGCATTTCATGAGTTGTTTCCATTTCTTTCCTTCGAAGGCCATCATGTCATAATTATTCTTTCCAGCTTTCAGCTCTTGTTCTCCAAATCTTACCAGTGGATCGTTCATGTATATCCTCTAATCAGTTCATGATCTCTTCGTTCTCAGGTATCTAAATCCCCTCAAGTATCTTCATTCGTTTTCCAATTCTTCCCGGTGATTTGTGCCTTTGCTACTTTCATTTTCAATTCTTACGGTGGTTCGTTCAAGATTTCTCTTCCTTTGTTATCGTATCAATTCATTCATTCTGTCATTGTTTCAATCCTACCGGTGGTTGTTGAAGACCTTCCTCAAGTTTGCGCTATATCTCTATCTGTAATCATTTTCAATGAGAATAAGTAGTATGTCAAATCCATTGCTTGCCATCAATTTAATTTGATGAAGGATAAGCATACAATAAATCTTATTCTTATTTCCTCGAGGTGATTCGATTCTTTTCTTCCGGAGATTGTTCATGATGAAGTAATTCTCGGCTCTAGTGTTTCATCTTTTCCTTTTTCGGAGTTCCAACTTTTCTCGGTTATATCGTCGAGAAGCTTCATCTAAATCATCGCAAGGCTTCACCTTGTGTTTTCAACTTCTCTTTCTTTCTATCATCCTTTTATTACCGGAGTTCTTCACGGAGGCTCTACATGATGGTTCGTCAAGGATTCCTTTCAATCTCGAATTGTTCTTCAAGATTTCTCTTGAAGTTATGACCCGCCAAGCTTTACTCAAAATAAACATGGTGTTCAACACATGTTTTGTTTTGAGGCGTTCAAGCATTCTTCATCTTGCATTCCGAAGTGCAATTATTTCTATCTTATCTTTTGATGTGGTGTTATGTCACTCTTGACAATTTCCCTTGGTGATTCAAGTTGTCAAGATTGAGGTATTTTAAATCCATCAATCTATTTGTTGGAGTTATCTTGTGTCATATTTCACCTAAAGTCTTCCCTAAGGAATGTTGCTATTTGTGGTGCTTATCAATGATCCAATTTTCTCTTCTCATCTCGGTAACGAAGTTTTTCCATCTCTTTGGTGCTATCAATCAAATCAATGGTTTCCATTAGTGGCCGGTTGACACCTCATAGTCTTGAGATGTTTTCCATAAGTCCAGTACAAGCTTATTCGTTTCGTTGTTGGTTTTCAACAACTCCGTTCTAACCTTCTTGGAAGGGTGCTTTCCAAGCTCATTTGTGGCAGAAGTTGGCATTTTCTTCTCCATTCTGTTATTCCAATGATCTATCTTCTATTCTTTCTTCCGAAGGCATTGTGATGTTGCTCTTTTCACCCATCATCTCAAATTGTGAGGATCGTGTTCTTTTCGTGCTTATCCATTTAACCGGAGTGTCGTGTCCTCTTTTCAAGTTCTTTTTCATCTTCTCAAGTCTTGCATCTCTTTTCAACCGGAGTGTTGTCCGATTTTGATCTTCCTTGTTCCTTGTTTATGTCGTTTCAACCAGAGTGATTTCAATTCCTTCTTGTCCATTGTACTCGTCATTCATAGCTTTGCAACCTCCAAAGTTCACATGGTGTTCCTTGTTTCTATTTTCTACCGCAATGCTCTCAATTGTGTTCAACTCCATTGTGTTCTTTCCTTCAACTTTTCAACATCTCAAGGTTCGTGGTTTCACTCGTTGGTCAAAGAAGCAACTTAGCTTTACGTCTTCTCTTCCTCTTCCGCTTTTCTCCGGTGCCATCCTTAGATCTCGGGACGAGATCCTCTTGTAGTGGTGGAGTGTTGTAATGCCCCAAGACCGACGCTCCAGAAGGCTTCCAGCTATTTTGTTGTGGCCATGTGTTTTATTTTTGTTTGTTGCATTCATCATGAAATCATCCGCATTGCATCGGCACTCGTTGCCGTCATTGCTTTTAGAACTTGCATCCGCTCGTAGTTGCCGTGTCCCCCTGCTTTTGTTGACCATTCGAAGACCAACCTTGTTCTTTGTTTTCCCTCTTGCCTAAACCGGAGTCTCTCTGTATAGTGCTCAAACCCCTCGCGCGTGTCCGAAACTTACCCGAACCCAACCGCTCAGTCATCACCGTTGCATTCAGATCATCCCCAAACATCTATAAAACATCCCCGTTTTCTTATTTAGACCCCCTACCTATTTATTTCTCGACCGTCCGATTGTGATCGGAGGGATGAGATAGCCCCTACCCAAAATTCCACACGCTATATAAAGTAGACCAACCCTAATCTTCAGGAGTCTTGTCCCATCAGTCCAATCCCGCCGCTGCCACCCGGTCTCAATCCACCTCGGGATCCCCTTCACCTCGTTTTCCTCCACCCACCAACAGGAGCCCGAGCTCCTTCTCTCCAACCCCGAGCACCCAATCCACCCCTCGTCGAGCCTCCATGCAGCAGCCGCCTCCCCGTGCGGGTCTCCTGCATCTTCATCCTCCAGCCGTGCCCGAGGCAATCGCCTCCTCTGCTTCCCGAGCGCCACCGCAGCAACAGATGCAGGTCCCCTGCCTCGTCCCCTTGCACCGCCAAGCCACCCAAGCACCTCCTCTTCTCGAGGACCGAGCTCGTCCAACCTCCCGTAACCCCGCGCCCCGTCCCGATTCAGGAGGAGAGGAGCTCCTCTCGAAGCTTTTTCTTCGCCATCGCCGTTCGGCGCATCGGTGAGTCGTCTGCCAGGAACTGCACCACGCCCCTGCATCCTCTGTGTCCCTCTATTCCTTCCCCTCGTTTCCTCTCCCGTTTCTATCTTCTCTCTCACAATGCTCTCTCTCTGTCTCAACAGGGAACTGAGCTGCCATGACCGTCGCCCTTGTGTTCCCTCGCCCGGAAGCCGCTGCAGCCCCCTCGACCTGGATCCACGCCGGTGCCACCAAACCACCCCCGCCTCCAGCGCCGGCGATCGCCAGACCAACAGGCCAGCCCCTTGCGTCCCCCCTTCTGCTTCCTTCTCTCTTCCTCCACGGGATCTTGTTGCCTCGCTGACCGCCGCAACCTGCAGGAGCTTCAGGGAAACGGCGCTACCGCTTCAAGTCTCCCCATGCCGCTCGAGACCGCCGGTGCCTCATCCAGGACCTCCTGTGATGCCTGCTGCCGTCGCCTTCCTCCAGCATCGCCGGTCTCACCTGGTGCTGCCGCTGTTTCCCCTGTCGAACGAGAAAGCGCTGCCGCCCTGCCTGCGTTGACCCGCTCCAGCGCCAACGTGGACCAGCTTCAGTTGGCCCGACTCCCTCCACGGATCCAGCCGGCCCAGCATGCTCTGCCCCAGCCTAGCACCAAGCCGGCCCAAGTGCCGTGGTGAGAAACCAAGCCCACTCGAGATTCAGCCCCTTGTGTTTTTTTCCTGTTCAGCGATTTTCTCCGTTATCCAGTTACTTATAGTTTTACAGAAAAACCCTCAAGCATCATGCATGTAATAACTCCACAACCGTGCATCGGATTAAAATGGTTTAAATATGTAAACTGCTTAGAATTTTGTCTAGTTTCATATTATGCCACTTTCATCCATGTTTAAAATGTTTAAAATGATGTTTGTTTAAATTTGCTTAAATGCCATGTTAAAATGATTTAATTCGTAACTAAATAACCGTTGCTCGGTTTTAAATGTTCTGTATTTGTAAATGGGGTGGAAAAATGCCTAGTTTAACATGGTGCACTTCATTTTGCTGTTTGACATCATTAAAATTGTGTTTAGGTCAGAACAGTACCAAATCCGAATTATGGACATGAGGATTTTCCAGAATTGTTGTTTGTTGTTCTGGCCTCATTTAAACTTGCCTAGATAGTTAGTTTACTTATGTTTCACCTCTTGCCAGGTTTAATAACATTTAATATTGTTGGGTACATAAACAAGATCAAACTAAATAATTGATGTGGTGTTTCGTCAATATGCAACTCATTGCATATTGAGCTCCACTTAATTTGTAGTATTGTTTGTTGCACTTTGCCATGCCATGCCTCTTTAAATGGACATGCATCATACTTGTTTGTGCATCATGCTATGCTTATGCTTGCTTGTTTACCATGTTGTTTGCTTCTTTCATGTGTTGCTTCTTAGTTCCGGTAACATTGCGATTGTGAGGATTCGTTCGACTACACCCGTTCGTCTTCTTCATGGACTCGTTCTTCTTCCTGTCGGGATTTCAGGCAAGATGACCATTACCCTCGATATCACTTCTATCTATGCTTGCTAGTTGCTTCGTTCTATCGCTATGCTACGCTACCTATCACTTGTTTACCAAGCCTCCCAAATTGCCATGCCAGCCTCTAACCTATTTCACCCTTCCTAGCAAACCATTGCTTGGCTATGTTACTACTTTACTCAGCCCCTCTTATAGCGTTGTTAGTTGCAGGTGAAGTCGAAGATTGCTCCATGATGGACAGGATTATGTTGGGATACCACAATATCTCTTATTTAATTAATGCATCTATATACTTGGTAAAGGGTGGAAGGCTCGGCCTTATGCCTGGTGTTTTGTTCCACTCTTGCCGCCCTAGTTTCCGTCATACCGGTGTTATGTTCCTTGATTTTGCTTTCCTTACGCGGTTGGGTGATTTATGGGACCCCCTTGATAGTTCGCTTTGAATAAAACTCCTCCAGCAAGGCCCAAACTTGGTTTTACCATTTGCCACCTAAGCCTTTTTCCCTTGGGTTCTGCAGACTCAAGGGTCATCTTTATTTTAACCCCCCGGGCCAGTGCTCGTCGTGAGTGTTGGTCCAACCTGTCAGCCGCCGGTGGCCACCAGCGGCAACTCTGGGATGGCCTACCAGAAGTTTGGATAATCCGGTGTGCCCTGAGAACGAGATATGTGCAGCTCCTATCAGGATTTGTCGGCACATTCGGGCGGCTTTGCTGGTCTTGTTTTACCATTGTCGAAATGTCTTGTAACCGGGATTCCGAGTCTGATCGGCTCTTCCTGGGAGAAGGAATATCCTCCGTGGACCGTGAGAGCTTGTGATGGGCTAAGTTGGGACACCCCTGCAGGGTATAAACTTTCGAGAGCCGTGCCCGCGGTTATGTGGTAGATGAGAATTTGTTAATATTCGGTTGTAGAGAACTTGACACTTGACTTAATTAAAATGGATCAACCGCGTGTGTAGCCGTGATGGTCTCTTTTTGGCGGAGTCCGGGAAGTGAACACGGTCTTTGTGTTATGATTGTGCGTAAGTAGTTTCATGATCACTTCTTGATCACTTCTAGCTTCTCGACCATTCCGTTGCTTCTCTTCTCGCTCTTATTTGCGTATGTCAGCCACCATATTTGCTTAGTGCTTGCTGCAACTCCACCTCATTACCACTTCCTACCCATAAGCTTAAATAGTCTTGATCTCGCAGGTTTTGAGATTGCCGAGTCCTCGTGACTCACCAGATACTATCACAACAGTTGCAGGTGCCGATGATACTAGTGCAGGTGATGCAACCGAGCTCAGATGGGAGCTCAACGAAGATCTTGATCGTTGCTATGTTTTGTTTTGTGTTGATTAGTAGTGGAGCCCAGTTGGGACGATCGGGGATCTAGCAGTTGGGTTATCTTCTTTTCTGTTGGCTTCGTCCGTAGTCGAACTATGTGTGCACTCTGAATGATGTATGAATTATATGTTCATGGTGTGAAGTGGCGATTGTAAGCCAACTCTTTATCCCTTCCTTGTTCATTACATGGGATTGTGTGAAGATGACCCTTTTTGCGACAAAACCACAATGCGGTTATGCCTCTAAGTCGTGCTTCCACACGTGGGAGATATAGCCGCATCGTGGGTGTTACAGACACGGAGCCAGGGAAGACGCGGCAGTGGATGCCCACGCGGAGAGGAGTACAAGGGTTCACTGGTTCGGCTGCGCTACCGTCGCCGCAGAATAACAGGGGGTGTGGGTGAGTGGAGTGGAGGGATGGCCTGGCCAGCGGTTGGAGTAGTATGGAGGCGGTGAGTCCTCCGCGGCAGCACAGCTAGCCACGGGAGGAAGGAGCAGGCGGCACGACCGGCGCTGCTTTGGGTGGCTAGAGCAAGAATACCAGAGGTTGAAGAAGCACTACGGCCGTTGGATGGACATCGTACGGTCAGTTGAGCTAGAATCGTGCATATTGACTAAGTTGACAAAGCCCTTCGTCCCCGTCAACTTAGTAGGCCCCGTAAACTTAGTGGACATCGTACGGGGAGTATTCTTTTTTTTGGGCGTAATAAGGAGGCACTTCCTTGCATGTGAAGATATAGCTGGTGGGTCTGAGCTGTCAGCGGCGGTAACATTTTTTCCGCGAAATACAGAGGCCCTTTTGGTGGGTCCCAGATGTCAGGTGGAGGAATCATTATTTTGCGCGTAATAAGGAGGCATTTCCTTGCGTGCGGCCGTGGACCCAGCTGTCAGCCTCTCCACGTACAGTCCACTTCAGATGCATGTTGGTCGTTGACCACGTTGACCACGCCACGCCGAGAGCACCAAGGCGGTGGACGACGGCGAGGCCTAGGAAGGGAACGACACGGAGGTAGGGAAGACTCTGCAGTTGTTTCCACGCGAAGGGGAGTACGACTGTACGAGGGTTTACTGGTTCGTCTGCCTTCGCCGGAGAATAATAGCAGGTGTGGGACTGTGGGTGAGTAGAGGAATTGCTAGGCCAGCGATGGGAGTACGGTGGGGCGGTGAGGCTTGCGCGTCAGCACAGCCGCCCGCGGGGAGGAGGGAGGAGGCAGTCCCACCGGCGCTTGTTTGAGCGGCTGGAGCAGGAAGAGCAGAGATTGAAGAAGCACGACGGCCGTTGGATGGACATCCAACAGTATACAGGCCATCTGTGGAAAGCCTCAAATCTGTGGAAAACAACATGCAACCCATCTGCCATTATTTCAAATAGTTTACAACCCATTTGCTAATTCTTACGGTTTTTTTGGAGCCAATATTCTTTTTGTTAGCATTACGGCCCATATTGTGGCCACGGTTAAAAAATTATACGAAAATTTGCATATGTGGCTGCGGTCTGAACTGTTTTTAATCCTGAAATTTTGAGTCACATTCAGACTGATTTTAAAAATAAATGTATATCTATATAAAATCCAATAAATTGTCCATGCATAAAAATCAATGCAATTTAAAATCTCGAAATGAAAAAAAGATATTTGAAACTAATTGCCGGTTTGATGTGTTTTAAAAATGTACAGCCCATTTCTCATTACTGATAGGCCATTTTCTCGGCCAGCCGAATGAAGCTCTCCTCGTCTTGAAAGATTTGTAGCCCAACAGGACTGATAAAGCGACTTACTTGACGAATCACAAAAAAGCTCGGCTAGCCATTTTCAGAAAGAAAAAAAACTACGAGGCTGGTCTGTGGTAAACATAAAAGAAAAGGCTGTCTAGACAGGCCAGAGTGTCCCGCACAGCCCACTTGACACCCTGCTTCGGTCTCAAAAACAAATTAGATAAATGCCACTCCAATTATGGCGATTCATAAAAATGCCACTGCAATTTCCAAACTTTGAAAAATGCCACTGCAATTTTTGCAAACTTTGAAAAACGCCACTGCAATTTGCAAACTTTGAAAAACGCCACTCCAGACTTCGAAAAATACCACTAGAAATGGCATGAAATGCCATTTTTCAAAGTTTGGAAATTGAAGTGGCATTTCTCGGAGGCATTTATCAAATTAACCCAAAACAAAAATAAATGGGCGAGCTGCTGGGTCCCTGGTGTCAGCCGCTCGTTGTGTAATTCTCTCGTTTATTGACTATGTTGACAATGGCATGGGACCCGGATGTCAGAAATCCACTAGGAGGAGCCATTTTTTTATTGGCTTGAAATAAGGAGGCACTTGCTTGCGTACTGCCATGACCTTGGCGGGTCCCTGCTGTCATCCTCTCCACGTACAATCATCTCCTGATTGTGTACGCGTCAACTTGCTAGGCCCACAAGTCAGCCTCTAAACCCGTGGAGGACAAATACAACCCATTTAAAAAAAATAACAGCCCATTCCATATGTTCAAACGGAAAGTTCAACATTTAGAGCAAAGTAACAGGTCTGATCCACATATAGAGTACTGAACTTCCACGTTAACAACCATCATAGCCAAGTTAACTATCTACTCCCACTAGACAAGTACTAACTTACTCTTAGCTAACTAGACGATGCCGGCCGCCATCTATGGTACACGCTAAACGCCGGCACCGGCGTCCTGCGCCTCGCCTTGGACTTGCCAGAGGTGTGATAGGGCGCGTTGCTCGCGCGCGTTGGCCCTTTCCATGCCGGCGTGGTCCACCGAAGCTTCGACTTCCAAGCGGGAAACCCACTTGACGAGCTGGTAGTAAAAATTGGCATCCCGAACGCGTGCATGACCGACAGCCTCCAGGGCTATTTGTCGGGCGCCGGCCTCCACGTAGTCGCCCCAGTTGCGGCGCTCTGCTCGCGTCTCAGAGCGTCGGTGCGCTGCCGCTCCATGTCCCGCTGGCGGCACAAATCAGCGATACGCTGCTCCTCCGCTAGGCGGTCGCGCTCCAACAACTCCTGCTCCTCCGCCATGCGGTCGCGCTCCAACAACTCCTCGATCTGTGCATTGCCATCTAAAGACAGATAGAATGCCTCCTCCCTCCGTCTGCCTTCCGGTGAAAAACCGAACACTAGTTCCGGCGGTGACCGCCTCCAGCGTCGCCTACCGCAGACGGGCGGGGGCATGGCGGACGTGGCGAGCAACGTCGGGCCGGTGGGGGTTTATGAGGATATGCCGAGTTGGGTCACGGTGGCACCGGAGAAGGCCGAGAAATAGTACTTATAGGGGAAGGGTAGCGCGACGGTCATCTGAATTCAATGCATAATGGCTTAGTGCGCTAGCTTGCCGTGGAAAACTAGGGAAACTGAAATTATGACTGTGCCGTCCCATCCCGTCTGGGTCGCACGCCGGCATGGCGGTCAAACGAGTGCACTCGAATCATCTCCCTCCTTGTCAATAATGATTTCACGGACTTAAAAAGCTCGCAACAATTAAAGCGTATCTTTTTTCGCATCAGTTAGCTGCCTTAATTACGGCTGGCTGCATGCAGGCACTCAGAATTGCTCGCAAGCAGTATGCAAAGCAGCATCCAATGAGTCGCAGCCGAGGGCACGCATGCAGCCACTTAAATTGCTGGAATTAATTAGGCTTAAACTTCTGCATGCCGTTAATTATTGCCATGCCTTGGTCTTGCTGCTTTGCTCATGGCAGTAATAAACTCGGACGGAGGGAGCACCTTGGTTTGTTTGAGGTTTGAATTAAGCCCTGCAAACCGGAAAGGAGGTACTAGTACGTGCATGATCCGCTATTTATTCGTGTAGGATCGAGTAGGTCGTTTCTTGAATTGAGCCCTGCAAACCAGAAAGGAGGTAGTATGTGCGTGATCCGCTATTTATCCGTGTATGATCGATAGTGTAGCTTGTCAGTTTCTTCAGAGGTAGGCATTTTTATCCATGTAGGACCGATAGTGTAGCTTGTCAGTTTCTTCAGAGGTAGGCATTTTTATTCAAAAAACTGCCACTTCGCATCTTGCCTCGCAAATAAAACTGCGAGGAGCACATTTGTAGGCTAGATAGTGATCGATCAGTAACTTGTAAACACTGAGCGAACAGAAATAAGTAACTGTCAATGCATCTCAATGATTTACAGATCATATACAAATATGTAGCTCCAAAAGCAAAGATCAGCCACTTCAGATCTTGCATCGCAAGACTCGCAACTAAAACTAACTGGTATGATTCCCATACATAAGATCAACATGTTAATGCATCTCAATGATTCACAGATCATATACAAATATGTAGCTCCAAAAGCAAAGATCTAGAAAAAACATCTGTTCTTCCTACTAACATGGATGCTTCTCTTGGCCAACATTCAGTACAGACTGAAAGACAAATTTGTTTGTGAAGTCTACAATTCCTTTTGCAAACGTAAGTGGTTTCAATAACAGCTGGAACCATGAGAATGAACCACACATGATGGAGGAACATCCACTACAATATGATTTGGTCTTCTCTCGATCACACCATGAGACTATTTTTGGAATACAAACTTTAACTTAGGGAAAATGATGCCCATTGTATAATCAGACCAAAGCAATGAAGCACCTAGTGTTGGCCAGTAAATAGTACAGTACTACTTTTCTACAGTCCATGAAGTGACTATCCAATCTTTGTGTCTATTTTCAAATGGCACTGCATGCAGTGACTACACTATTCTTTTGTGCAGTTCAACCAAAATTGCGGACACTTTGTTTGTTTGCCAATAGCAATGGGCAGACATCTGTGTCTGCACAAATATCAAGCAGCTAGTAAACATATACCACACCATGTTCGAAGTGATGGAAGAGGTGAAATCGAGACAACCAAAATTGAGCATCCAATCATTGAATCCTGTCCTGCGCCTCCAATGTAGGTCCACCTTGCCAATACATTCACATGCAAACCACTAGTATTACTATCTAATGACATTACAAAAAGAGTAGCAAGATAGTAGCAAATCATGTACCTTCCTAATGAACAGCTCATATTGCCACCAATTGGATATAAAGGTTTGGAAAAAAACATGCTCCTAATGTTGAACCAGTTGGACTTTTTGTGTAGTTCCACTAAAATCGAGCATCCCTGTTTGCATAGATATTGAAAGTGTGATTACTATAAAATTGGCACTAGTTGAAGCATAGACTCACAAATATAAGCATTCCAATTTCTTAATGGGAAAAGGCAGCAAGACTGTTTCTAACCACCTGTTTGAAGGAATAAATAAAGCAACATCGGCTGATGTCAGGAAGGCATACATAGTTTTTTCTGAAAAACTGAGCCATTCCTGACCTTTCCTCTTCTTTTAAGCAAATTTTGTGCAGTTCTACTAAAATAAAATGCCATCACCGCCTTGATAATTCAGTGACACTGTACAAAAGGAAATGACTTAACATTACATCATGATGTCGGGTATGTAGTCGACATGCATTAGAGACAAACATACAGTCCTCCTCCGATAACATAATGAACATTAATTTTAACAAAGGTGTGACTAGCTTTACCGGGATAATTTGAGTGCACTCTACACCCTTTGTTCCTTAATATAAGACGTTTTCACGGTTCAATTTAAAGTACCCAAACGTCTAGTATTTAGAAAAACAGGTAGTAGTTTTCTTGAGCACATATCTGGGAAAGCTTGCCACACTTTATTTATGTCCATACGCTAATGCAACACCATTCGAGTACTAAAAATATACACTAATCCAGTGGCTAGTGCAACAGTAGAGTAGTTAGTTTATTACAGGCTGTGCAACAGCATTAGAATGCCTTAGCTGAAAAATCTTTATACATCCACAATCAACAGCTAAACCTAAAATAATCAAGTGACATTAAATGGCATTGCTTAAATTTATCGGTGGCATTAGACTGAGAGCGACATTAGTTAAATGTGGCATCACTTTAATAGTAGCATTGCTTGACTTGACTACTGGCGTTATACTAATAGCAAAAAAGTGGCAATAAGAGCATGGGCGGCCCATTCGGATAGTGGGCGCACCAGTACGATGTACCTCCACGGACGCAGAGTGATGAGGGATGTATGGTTGCCCAGAGCAACAAATATCCAGGCAACATATGTGGATTACGTCCCATTTTTGTTCTCTTTAGCCACCTTTTGCTATGTGAGGACAACAAACCGATCGACCTGGTCATTCTCTATTGCGTTGTCATGCCTTTCTACCCTTCTTCAACCAAGAGACATGAGACTCGTTCCTTATCTACTGAATTTCCCCTTTTCAACCTAGATGTGGGTTCGATGCCTACTCTCTTGGACAGTACAGTCTCCCTTCCTTTCCTAATTCAACCCAGACATGGATTAGTCTGCATGAAGTAGGGTTTCCTTTATTAGTGCAAATTATGGTTTTTGTCTGCCTGGCGAGCAGAGCAGAGGATAGCAAATTGGGAAGATGGTGGAGTGGAAAAAGATCCACATGCAATGACGTGCCAGATGGGGCAATAGAACAAGGGTATGGTTCGAAAAGAGGTAGCATACCTGAGGGTCGGCGGGAAGTGGCTTCGCTATTGGTCGTCGTCCTCCGCACACACTACGACAGTGAGCTTGGGGACGGAGGCCATCCAGCGCGGGTGCTAGGTCTGAGAGGACGGCCTTGTCGTTAGTGCGTGACCTCGCTCGCTGACGACGAGTGCGTCAACGCTGCACGTCCTTTTCTTCCCCGGCGGATCTGTGACCACCGGTGAGGAGGGAGAGAGGGGCCATCTTTTTTAGATCTGGAGAGAGGGTGGTAGTGTGAGAAGCAAGTGGGCATCCCTTGGCAAGAAAGCGCTGAAGCTCCAGCCTATATATCTTTTTTATACTACTAGTACTGGAGGTGGAGTAGTGGTAGAGTAGTTTATATTTTCTCTGTGTACAGTACCAGTTAGTCGTGCTTCAAAACTGAATGACACGCCATTAAAAAAAGAAAGGTCGATAACTAATGCGGCACCTCGGGCCAACGCGGCCAGATCGCATTTTGCACGAGAAATTACACACCATGTTTCGTTTACATGTGGTCCCGTTCCAACATATCAGTGAGACGACGACGAGTAGTAGGAGTATTTCCGAACCGACGTGTAGGCCGGGGCACCCCTTCGTGAACCGTGGCAAACTGGCAACCGTCCAGCGACTCTTCACCTTTCACTCTTGATTTGGAAGTACTGTCGCATGCTCTTCCTCTCCCTCCTCCATTTTCCTTCAGCCCTTCATCCTTTCTTCTGCCATTGTTCGATCGTCTTCTCCATGCAGGGAACAGGATGGAAATGACCCTGTTATTCTTGCCCCGATCTGAAAGATCTCGTGGTGGAGGAACTCATTCAAGCCCATTCTTGACTCAACTAATAACATCATTACAAGGAACCCAAGAGTCAAGGAGCGGTTTGATCTCCCCTATCTTCTTCATCATGACCCTGATGACTGGCGCCGTCACGACGGAGGCCTCGCCCTGTGCAAGTTGATGCCGCTTGATAATGATACGTATGATGTTAAGATGCCATCGCTTGAGGGCAAGGCTTGGGCAGGCGCAAATGGAGATTGGGTTGTTTACATTGGGTCCAACTTCGAGTGGGAACTTGTGAATGTGTACACTCGTGACCGGGTTCCACTTCCAAAAATCTCAGCAGACTGCCCAGAGGTTGAGCACACCGGTATTGTACGCACATTCAAATACAATCATGATGATTGTCTTCTACGGAAGATAGAAATTTCTCGAGTTCCCAACCGCTCTTGGAATTACAACAACTATGAAGTTGTTGCTATCTTCGACAAGCTTGTTGCCGTCCTTGCTGGTTTGACTCGATGGATATTGCTCAAAAATCAGTTTCTATACATGGATGAGTACTATGATGCAATTGAATACGAGGGCCTTGTGTTTGCTTCCACCACTCTTGGCATTGTTTTTGCATGGAATCGTTGTTTCGGTACATTTGTCTTCCACCGTAATTATAATTGTTTCATCCACATGCATGCGGGTTAGCAAGTTTCCCTTTACTAATTAACCTTCTTCTTGTGTTTCCAAGGTCCTGCGAACATTCCACCACCTATACTTGAAGATTTTTATTACCAAGGGGGAGATGACGATGGTGATGATCACAAGCATGAGGACGAGCAGCGCCCATATACTGTTTGGTGCATGGCAACTAATTCCGATGGATCACCTCTTCTCGTGTGTATACAACCCACTGATGATGTTACTGCTAAGGAAGCAGGTGTAGTCTCCCATGGTCGCACTCTCTGGACCTATTCCAACACCCGTTGCATGGTATTCAGGATGGATACTAGTGTGCTAGCACCAACTCCTTCTCCCTGGTACAGAATTGATAGTCTTGGAGAAAACTCGCTCTTCCTTGGACAAAACTATCCAATGATGGTGAAAGGCGATCCAACTGCCGTTGACACAACGTTACTACCATTTATGAGAAGCAACTGTGTCTATACCTTGGACATTTGGATGGTTCCCTACCCCGGTACTGATATAGTAGGCCGCTTCAGCCTGGATGATCAGTCCCGCGTTGGTCTCCAGATCGATAATGGATGGCCCATCCCAGATAATCACTTGTGGTTCAAAGCAAGCGTTTCCAACGCCGAGGAATGATTGAGTTGAAGTTCATTTCATTGCTTGTTATTTGTTGTGTGGTGAAAACTTTATTATTTATAATGTATCCTCGTTGTCGATGTGGGTTGATGACCTGTTGTATGTAATAAAATGATATGCCTGTGATAAACTTTCTAAATTTATGAATGTCTTTTGAGTCGCTTCTGTGAGTGAGTGGTGCGACGAGGAAAAAATATATTTTCCGAATACATAATTGTACGTGCATTGCAACAGGTTATCGGATGAGGCCAATCAACAATAGTAGTACACTATTTGAACTAGCTTCACATGCTTCGCGCGTCATGCGGGTGTTTTTACTGTAGCCATATTGTACTACGTAACCAGCACCTCGAATCCTCGATACTAGTAGTACTATATACTAGTAAGTAGTAGGAGTAGTAGGGTGGCATGGGCCAGAACAAGCATTCACGTCCAGGAGTATGGCACACGCCACCAGCACGACTTCCATCTGACACCATATTTCTTGGAGTCTGTGCTAGAGCAATCTCTTCAACCTCATCATTTCTCTAACTCAGCCATCGCGCAGCGGGCGAGGTGGGGGTTTGCCGATAGTCGGTTTCCTTAACTGCGGTCCCACTTGTAAGGCCAGCTGCAACGCATGACCCCAAACGGACCTCCGTTTTGCATGAACTCCAACAATAATTTTGACTAGAAAAGCAAGACCAAAGAAAACAAGAACCACAAGAATACATTTTACTACTCCTATAAGTTGGATTAGTGCCTTCTCGATGCATTCATTGTTGATCTGCGGAGGCTCGATCTTGCGTGCTTCTTTCTTCTTCGAGTGTAAAGAAGTAGACGTTGCTTCCTCGCATCTAGTCTCATGTCTAGACTCTATTCTAGTACTCCCTCCGGTCCGTTTTTCTCTGCGTCTAAGCAGCAACACGCATACCAAGTAGGAGTATCAACAAGTGCACTAATCTCATCTATAGCCTCTGTGCTAGCTAAAAGTGATAGAACATCTACTAAATTGCACTCTTATCAATATATGGATGTACTCTTCTTCCCAATACAAAAACTTGCATCCATTCTACTCCCTTCATTGCACAATACATGCCTTCTATTTGTCATAATATATATGTATCTAGACATGTTTTAGTATATAAGTACATCCATTTTTGGACAAATGGAAGTCAAGTATTTTGGAACAGAGGGAGTACACAATAAAAATTTGAAGTTAGCACAATTAGTCTAATCCGAGAGCACAACCGAAGATTTGGTCGGGTTCTTCCTCCTTTTGCCGACACGTGGGACATCCAGCATCCAGGTCGTGTCATGAAAGAAAATAGAGTGGTAGTTGAAGCCACGAGATGTGCATCTTGGGTTAAACTGTAAATAGATTCTTAGTACTCTTGAGTAACTCCAAAAGCGGCCACCGAAGATCTTTCTTGGATTTGTTTTTCATCACCAACACATCGAGGTGAAAAATGTGCAGGTTCAGTGGGCCCGCTTGCATTTTCACTGACATGTGGGACCGCATGTGAGCAAACAGACGATGGGCTCTGCGCGTCCGCTGGCTGGCTGAGAAGAGAGATAGAGGAGGGCTGAGCACGGACTGCAGGAAATTTGTTCTACGTACCTTGATATAGGCTCGATATAGTGGGGTGGCATGGGCCATAACTAGCATTCACGTCTAGCAGTACGACACACGCCACCCACACGAGTCCCATCCGACACCAATTTTCTTGGAGTCCATGCTACATCCATCTCTTCTCCCTCCTGTTTTCTCAGCCATCACGCGGTGGGCGGGGTGGGGGTTTGCTGATAGTCGGTTTGCTCAACTACGGTCCCACTTGAAAGTGAAAATGCAACACCGCACGCATTCCCGCTTGAGTGGCGTGCCGGACCAACCGTGTGGGGGTGCGACACGAACATGGCATGCTTTTCCTTTTGAACTTGTAACTTGTAAAATTTGGTTCTGCTCCATGGCGCGATCGATAGATAGAAAATAACGATTTTGCCTAGAGTAATGAGAAGTTTGGTTCTGGCGCCGTTCATGCATGGAGTACGTACGAAAATTATGAAGTTGATGCGGAAGGTAAGATAATTACTGTAGTATCATATACTACTACATGGATTGGACGGAAAGATAAAAATACATACGGATCCATCAACGACATCCTCACGCCCTAGTGCACCGGGTCACCAACCGACGTGTGAGGAGCAGCGGCGTTGGCGGCGAGCTCAACGTGCTTCTGAACAGTGCCGTCCAAGGTTGCCCTGCGGTCCAAGAAGGCCAGTGTCCTATCGTCCTCCTCTTGCATGTAGTAGTCCTTGTGGATGATTTGCGCGTAGATGTGGGTGATTATGTCGATGGTGTCTTGCTGCGCCAGGCGCGGCGCGGCGAGCGCGACCTCGTGGTGGACATTCTCCGGCACGACGGCGGGCAGTCGCAGGGCCACCAGTGCATCGAAGAGGTTATCACCATAGTGGCCGTTGAGGGTGGCGGGCATCGCAGAGCCTGGGCGCGTCGGCTGGAGGCTTACGTCAAAGTCGTCCGCGAGCTTCTTGACAATGGTGAACTTGTTGAGGAAACCGATGAGGACCTCGTCGAACAAGGAGACGAAGCTGTCGTCCAAGCGGCCCCTCGCCCTGGCTGCCTCAAGCAATACTACCTGGAGACGTTCCTCATTGCCGGGCCGCAGGCCGGCGTCGTAGACCATCTAGCACAGACGGCTGATGCTCGCGCTCATCGCCTCCATGGGTCTAGCTTAGCTTCTAGTCAACTGATCTTGCGATTCGAGTGATCACTCTTGCCCTTGGTTAGCGTGCGTAGGTGCGTAGGATTTCGTACTACTCATCGGCCCTCTACTACACCTGCCTTTGGCTGTATGATAGGTGGACCAGCCACCCCCTAGGCCCACATGTCATTCACCCAAAGGCAGTTGTCGTAAGTCAATGAAGTTGCGTCCCCCTCCGTGCCGGTGCAGTATAGTCATCTCACCGGACCTCTAGTTGGGGCCAAACGAGAGAAGTTTGATGTTTACTGGTTTATTGGTCCCCTTTGCATTTTGCGCCAAGTTTTGACCTTTGAATTAACTAATAAAATGTTAATGCATGTAAACAAAATTGTTGTGTAAGTCACATTACAAAAACCAAATAATCCCAAAACACTTAGGCACTGTGCATTAACTCCCTCCTTGTTTCTTATTTTGTGACATATCAACCAATGAGAGATATGGGTCGTGCATGCTTTCAATGACTTGAGACTACCAAACATGACATGCAGTGTTTAGTTCATTGCATGTAATCATATTGGTACTCTAGTTAGCAAAAAAACATTAAGTTCTCTCACCGATAGGAATAAAACACCATGTATTTATTTACAGAGGGAGTAGTACATTTTTTGTGACACTCATTACTAGATATTGCTAGTCAAATACTAAAATCCAGATGGACGTGGTAGTACTCCTAAATCCAGACGGTGGTGCTACTAGTACTAGTAGTAGTACTACTACCAATGTAGTAGTAGGAGTACTTGCACTGTGCTACCCGTTGGTCAAATTATTACGTGCTGCTCCTCACAGTGAAGTGACAAGACCCTGCGCCGGAGATGACACCTGAGTATAGGCGCCATGTTCGGCATACCATAGTCAGCCTCACTATCTGCAGTCACTATCATCATGGCTGTAGAGCTATCCTGCTTACAACTAGCCCTGTTCGACATAATTTCCCGTGCGTAGATGCCCGTGCATTGCACGGGACACCAAGATTGGGGGTGGACGGCTCCGGGAGCGGCCATCGCGCCAGATTTTTCCACGGCCTTCTAGATGTGGTGGGGAGGATATAAGGCTGATTGTGAGAGACAAGGAGTTGTTTTTAAATAGGGAACAAGTGCAGGCATCTTTTTGCAAAAATGGAGAATCTTGGTTTGTATGCGTCAGATCTAGATCCGACGGCTATGGGTGAAAGATGGGAGGCACAACATCATCACCAACTCAGGACCTGTTTGATTCACAGGATTTTGAAAACGCAGGAATAGGACACGGCAATATTACAAGTTTGAAGTTGATATTACAAATGCTAGGAGTAATGCTGCACCTAGGAAGAGGGAATTACTAGGAAGTTTACGTAAGAACTTTCGTTACTTTAGGAAGATAGCAGGAGCTGAAGCTGGTGCGGCGCAGCGTTGGCGTGAGGCGGAGCGCGGACGGCGGCAGAGAGCGACATCGTCCAGCTTCAAAGCTGAGCTCCTCGAGCTAATCTAGGGCGGGGGATAAGAACCACTTGTCAAACTTGGGTTGGACCTTGCAGTTGGTACTGAACATGCGGATGTCAAGGCGTCTGGCTGGCCCAGGTTGCGATGAAAGGATCTTGGAGACTATGGCCATGCGTTTGCAATCCCCATCGCAGAGGCAGCTGTCGACGATGAGGTTGAGGGGGACGCAGCGCCAGAGGGGGCGCCACCGCCGGGAGAGCAGGGCGGTCCGCACGGCAGATTTGGTGGGAGGAGCCGATGATGACGAGCAGCATGTCGTCGGGGAGGCTGCTGATGAAGTCCAAGCTCGCCGGATGCGGTTTTGGCTCGAGCCGCCTCCGCTTGTGGCTGCCTCGCCGTCCATCTCAACCGGTGGCGACGCCGGTGTACACGTGTGCTGGTGTGTGTTGTGTGCTGGGGGTGCGCGAGTGCGTCCTTCTGTGCATGCCATCGCACAGTGGTGAATTGTGCGCGAATGCGTCCTTCGCGTGCAAGAAGTTTGTCCTCAATGCGCCCTCAATTTACTAGCGTGCGGGGTGCTACCCCGAGTGGTTTCAACTTTGTTTACTTCATCATGTGTCAGATGGGCCTCTAGTTTACTTATTTTCACCCACTACCACATGGGCCAGCGCACCAAGATACAGAACACGAGCTGACAACGCAGCATGTGGATTGGTTGGCCGGTCAACTAAACAATATACAGAGCTATACGCTGACACAGTGAGCGTATAATCCGTCTGTATAGAGAGTTCGAGTGAGAGGGGAGGCCCGTGAGAGATAGTAGAGAGAGAGAGAAAGAGCTACTCCCTCCGTTCGATAATGTTGTTACAATATTTTTTTAAGTCAAACTTTTGAAACTTTGACCAAGTTTATAAAGAAATTACTTATATCTACAATACCAAAGATAAATGATAGTATGAAGTAAGTACATGTTGTGATGAATCTAATGATCGTTCCAGATGTAAATGTTTTTCTCCACATATACCTGATCAAACTTTTCTGAGGTTTGACTTTTCAAAACATCCATATGCTTATGGACGTGACAGAATCCCTAACGAGAGAGAGAGAGAGAGAGAGAGAGAGAGAGTGAAAAAAGTGTGTGTGCGTGTGTGAAAGAGACATGGACAACACACGATAAAAGTAGAGAAAAAGCATGCGTGTCTTACGCGAACATATCACACATGCATCTTCGACAACGGAGGCAAGGTGAGGAGATAGTGTGTGGTTGTTTGGAATCGAGAGAGGAAGACCCCTAGCACGTGGCTAAGAGGGGTCTGACAAACAAGGGAGAGAGGTCGAGAGAGACATACGGAGAAAATGCATACATGGGGAGGAGAAAGTGTATGTTTGTCATAGAGATTTCCCCTGGAGATCGTGATGGGACTACATGGGTGGGAGATCGAGTGACAAGGTGTGTGCGCGATAGAAGATGTCCCGAGAGATATCGAGATAGACGTATGGATGGAGGGAGACAATACGTGTGTTCCTGATGGCTAGTAAGAGATAATCATACTTAGGAGGGGGGGGAGTGCTTGTGCCTATGGCCCTATTTGGATACTCTAACTTAGTTAGAGGTTAGAGTTAGATTCATACCCTGAACTAACCCTGAACTAACTCTAAGTAAAGAGGTGTTTGGATGGCAGGGTTAGATGGAGCGCGGATACGGCGAGGCACCTTCACGGGCGGTGCGAGAGGGAGGGAGGGAGAGGACGAGAAGCTTCGAGGAAGTGGAGAGGGATCTTCTGCGGGGAGAGCGAGAGAAAAAAGTGTTTATTAGTGGTCCCGAGAAGAACTAATCCAAATAAGCACCTCTTGGATGGGTTAGTTTTCTTGGATGGGTTAGATGCATCTAACCTAAACTAACCCTCCCATTTGGATCTTTTTGGGTTAGTTGACTCCAAACTAACCCAAACTAACTCTAACCCATGGATCCAAACAGAGCCTATGATGGAGTGAGGGATTATGGTACTTAGGGGGGTGCGTGTCACATGGAGAGAGAACAAGGGCGGAGAGTGTTGGATGGGTCTATATGTATAGCGCGAGCGAGACATGTGTATGTGTGAACCAGGGAGATATAAGGCCAGTTTGGCTTGCGTCGTGAGCATCTTTTGCATGGCCTGGGGTTGTGGCTGGATTTCATGCATGCTTGTTTGGTTGCTACCCTGTGAAAAAGAAAGCCTGCCTGGGCTGGGTTCCCTTGCACTTTAATTAGCCTGGCTGACCTCCAGACACTGCAAGTAGCCTGGCCCAAGCGACCGATTTCGAACGCCTGGCCGTGCCTGGTCGTGCGGCCATGAGGCTAACAACAACATGGATGGATATTAGCATTAAATAATTGATGCATGGATTGATTGATGGGACATTGATGCTTTGCCTGGCCTAGGCATGAACCAAACGCTTCAGCACAACACAAGCCAGGCCAAGAAGAAATATTTTACATCTCACGTCCACACCAGGCAGTACCGGCCATCAAGGCATGAGGGTCAGGTCACGAACCAAACTGACCAATAATGTTTGAGAGAGATGGAGGAGCCCCGATAAGGCTGAGTGGTGCGTCAGATAGGTGAGAGGAGGAAAGAGATATTCCATCCGCTCGATAATGCAGTGCATGTAAATTTTTTAGAAGTCAAACTTTGGAAACTTTGATCAGGTTTATGCAAATGTTATTTATATCTACAATACCAAAGATACATCATACAAAACTACATCTCGTGGTGAATCTAATGGTATATGTTTGCCGTACTAGATGTAATTCTTTTTCTCCACGTACATGGTCAAACTTTGTGATGTCTGACTTTTCAATAAATCTATATGCTATGGATGGAGGAGAGTGCCTCAGTCGTGACAGATCAAGTGCGTGTGAAGGAGAATGAGTAAGTGTGCAAAAAGAGTATGTGTGTGAAAGAGAAAGTGACAACAAACGATAAATTAGAGAGAGTGTGTGTTTTTTCGTTTCTTATGCGAACATATCACGCATGCATCTCCGAGATGGAAAAGTGAGGCGAGGAGATACACGAAGATAGCTAGTGTGTGATTGTTTGCAACGGAGAGAGACACCCCTGTAGCACATGTCCAATAGAGGTCTGGCCAACAAGGAAACAAGGTCTAGAGGGACACATGGATGGCATGGACGCATGGGGAGGGAGAGAGGGTGTGTTTGTGATAGAGAGATCCCCTCAAGATCATGAGGGGACTATATGGGTGGGAGATCGAGGGAGTGCGTGCGCGATAGAAAGATGCCCCGAGAGAAATCGAGATAGACCATGCACATGTTTGTGATGGAGGCTAAGATTAGCTAGTCATATACATATAGGGGGGACTGCGTGTGCCTACAATTGAGTGAGAGACCATCATACTTGGCTAGCTGGGCATGATATTGTGTGTGTGTGTGTGCGTGTGAGATGGAGAGAGATCGAGGGAGAGAGATAGAGTTTTAGATGGGCCTATCGAGTGTCAGTGAGATATTCATGTGTATGTGTGACCCAGGTGGATGGAGAGTTTGAGAGAGGGGAGGAAGAGCTCCGAGACGACATAGTGGTGCGTAAGAGAGTTACGGGCAAAGAGCCAAGGAATTTGTGTGTGTACGATGAGTGCACCCAAGATATCTAGCTTGGACTAGCTAGAGTATCATGCATAGTGTGCGAGAGAGACCTATAGATGGTGTATATCTGAATGCGAACTAGAAAGACCCCCCCACACACAAAGAGAGAGAGAGAGAGAGAGAGAGAGAGAGGGCGATGGAGAGAAAGGGAGAGGGACCGACAAGGTTTTTGTGTCGGATGCGTGCGACAGAATTGAAGATTGTCGGCGAGAGAGTGAGAGAGAGAGAGAACAGGAGTCCGGGAGAGGGGGAGGTCAAGTTTTATGCATCAAAGACTGATATAAACCATGTTTCGATATAAACTTGCATTCAAATATTTAAATTGGAGAACATGTTGTCTGCAATCCACACATGAACGGATATATGCGTATATCAAACAAGTTCATTAATTTGACTTTCAACATGTTCATGGAGTACTATAATACTGTACAACATGCTACTCGATTGAGGTGTTCAATTTTGGATTTAGTTCACTATTTTGACCTACTGAACGAGCTAGTTCATTGAATCGAGATATTTCATTTTGGGTTTGATTAGCGTTTTTGAGTGGGTCAACTATTTTTCATATAGTAAATCGCTAGCAACGAGCATGTAAAAACACATTACTCCCGAGCATCATCTAAAGTGGCAAGCTAAGATTTCAAAATTTGATTCGAATCGACTTGGTAAGGTAGACGTGGATGCTCGTTCTCCCAGAATTTGAATGAACCGTTAAACATCCTCTCTGCTCGGTGGAATTCGCCCGAGCAAATAAATGGGAGACGCGAAATTACCGTCCTATGTGGGACACGTGTCAATTGGCCCGTTGTACATCGAGGGTAGGTTCGTAACTTCATCCAAGCGCGCCTTCTCCTCGGCCGAAATGACATGTGCCGAATAATTCATAAACCATGGTCGGCAAAACACGCTCTCCTCGCCCGAACTAGCTCGCGCCCACTATTTCAAAACACACTCTCCTCGCCCGAAAACGCTCGCGCCCACTATAGTTCAAAACACGCCCTCCTCGCCCGAAATCGCTCCCGCCCACTATTTGGGGAGAAGCAAAGTTACACTACTATCCCCGACCCTCAGTACACAGACCCAAGCCGAGAAGCCTATAGGCAAGGGTAGAACTGTAACTCCCCCTCACATTTCAGACAAATGCGTCTGTAAGACATGGTTCCACTCCCCTCCCAATCCCCCCCCGCTCGCCCCCATTCATACCTAGTGGGCGCCAAATCACCTTCTCTCCGGGAAGCTCCCTTCTCCCGAGCCGCGAAACCTCAGCCCCACCTCCATGGTGCCCCCACCGCACCAATTTCACAGCCGCCCTCCTCCCTAATGCCGGAGACGCTGTCCAATTGCCATTGTGTACTGGGCCGTGTGCCTCTTACTCCGTGCTGCTGGTGCTGCCTCGGCGACGGCCGCGTGAACCGTGCCAGAGCCGACTCACCCCCGCCGTTGTTCATGGCGCCGGAGCGGCTCCAACTTCGGATCTGTCCAGAGTCCTGGCGCTGCTTCCGCGTAGCCGTCGACCGTCGTGACATCGCTCTTTCCCTGCCTCCGGTCGCCACCGCAACCGCGCCGGCCTCACCGACTCGGCAGCTGGACCTTCCTACTTCACCATGCCACCAGATAGGTCGCACCCTCATCTCAAATCACTTTATTTAGGTGTCAGTTGTCTGAATTTTTATTCTGGGCCAATCGATTCCCAATGGGAAGCAGCACCCCTTGAGGCGGCGGAGCTCCTAGGCTGTCGGTTGGCTGGTGTCTAACGTAAGGGTGCGGGGCCGCAGGTTCACCGTGGAAGCATCGCTTAGATGGCTATCTTTTAGAGTTGCGTGGGTTGAAGGTACTGCCGCCGCCGGATCTGGATGACGGGGAGTCTTTGTGGATTGGCCCGGGGCCGGCGCAGCCACGGCAGTGCGGTGGGGCGGGGAGCGGGGTTTCGGCCGGGGCCACGGACGGCGGAGGTAGGCTGCTCTGCCGTTGGTCACTGGCTCTTCGGGGAAGATTCCGAACAGTGTCAGCCGGGAGGCACAAGACAGCCATCAAGTCATCCGGCGTAGATCGGACAATATCAAAATAAAATAAAATCATGTGACCCCAATTTAGTCTTCAGTCAACAGACGTGTGACCACAATCGTACCTTGCTGTTGATCTCTTAGTGTATTTCTTCAGATCAAAGAGATATGTCGTTCTTAACATTATGCGTTATCTGCATCTTCAGACACACCGTATTTCGACTCACCGCAGCTGCTCCAACAAGGGAAGCATACACCAGAAGGGAGCTACAGTCCCCACTCAACAGTTCCCTGCATTGAATGCGTGTGCCCGACATGGACAACCACAACAACTGCAGGGCCATCGACAAGTCAGCACATGATGCTCACTCCTATGGATGGCAGACAGATAGGTTGCACCCTCATATTACTTGTGTGCAACATTTATGGCTTTGTTATTTATCTAAGCACGGAAAATAGATCATCACATTTCACTGTATATTCATGCTGATCTCTTATGGGTCTTGTTCAGGAGTTCACGTTGTTCCATAGTTCAGCTAAGATACTCCCTCCATTTTTGTATACAAGGCCACAAACCCATATTATAGGTACCAAGGTAGAAATTAATGACTACTTAAACCAATGTTGCAACCTAGTCTTTTCTCCTTGCTTGACGTGTTAATTAATGTGTATTTTTCTCTCCAACGCACAACAAGACAACTTGCTCACTCCTTGTTGGTTGATTAATGTGGTGCATGCGAACCAACCTTTGCATGCAACGGGTATTTAATGTCCTCGGTTGCTAGTACGAGGCAAACCTCATCAATTTTTTATCTCGATTGGTGTTAGTGGTCTTGTATAGCTGCAAATTGTAACTTTGGTAGTGGCCTTGTATACAAAAATGGAGGGAGTACTTGTTCTTTAGGTAACGCTGTTCCATAGTTATCATCCATCAGCCAATGATATCCCACAGGCTGGTGATTATAGTATTATACCACTTCTAGTATTACCTATGTTGTTCTTTAATACTTTTGTGTGCCATCTAGTTAATCTCGAGTATAAACGATAAATATTCTGTAGCTTTCATCTATGTTCTCCCTTTAGTTTATGAGACCTACTGCTGCTAGTTAACCCCAGTCCTACTATTTATGTCATCTCCTACAGGCACTCATTTACATAAATCTAACTACTAGTTGTCTTCCATGCATGTCAGATATAATTGCACACACTGATATATCCACAAGAACCTCACAGAGCAATGTAAAGGCCAATAAACTTGATGTCAATGATACCCAATATGATGGAACATGTAAAGGCAGTTCTTCAGAAGACTTGCAGAAAGATGATGAATCCTCTTCACCCCACAAGGTCCTTGCTCTAACTTGGCCTGTGATATGGGTACAACATGCATATAATGTCCTGGAGTGTATCTACTCTGTTGCAATGCCATGTGCTTAGCATGCTGATCATGCATGTAAATATGTCATGCCTTCCTGTTTTTCAGTACCTATTCCATTCATGATAACATATTTTCAAATTCAAGTACTGTCATTCTACTCTATTGCAATGCCATCTGCTTAATTTGGACATCATGCTTCTGAATATCTTATGCATTGTTATTCATAAGTATGTACTTCATCTGTCTGCCATACCATGTTTTTTACATTGAAGTGCTGTTCTAGTGCTTTGTTGCAATGCCATCTTATTTTCCCAATCATACACGTGTATGTTGCCTTAGTTATTTCTGTATGTATCCCGCTAGCATATAGTTTTACATTCAACTAGTGTTTTTTTACTGTGTTGTCCTGTCGTATCCCTAGCTCTTACACCATACTCCCTCCGTCCAGATTACATGTTGCCGAAATGGATAAAAAAGGATGTATCTAGAACTGAAATACGCCTAGACCCGTCCAGTTTTTTCCGGATGGAGGGAATACATGTCAATATGTCATGGCTTTCTATTCTTCAGTACTTATTCCATCTCTCTGCTGTCGCATGTTTTATAAGTAAAGCACCATTCTTCTATACAAGGCATGCAAGGGGAAGACGACTATGTTAGAATCTGAAGGGTTACAAACAAGGCCTTTGCAAAAGATCCAAACACCAGGAGATAATAAACCAACTCCAGTTTTTATAGATACTGCTCCAGCATAGAGAAACCCAACTCCTACTGATAATAAGCAGATTCCAGTGGCCAAAGAACTAGTCCGCTCCAGTCCAGCAAAAATATGTCAACTCAATTCTAAGAAGCGTGTGCGTATCCTTGCATCATGAAATTTTATAGCATGCTGATCATATTTTCTACATGTTTCTTACCCATCTCTCTTTTAGAAAATAAGCTTAACAGATAGAAGAATTTCTGCAATGGTATCGTTTATGAGGAAAGATTCTTGCAGGAATTCTCTATGCTCCAATGTAGATGTAAGTACCTGTTGTATATCACTATATTTTTACATCCGCATGTATTTTGTTAATCGGCGTGAATCCAACCTTTATCTGATCTAAATTTAGTTGTAGCAAAATGTATGATTAAAGGCCACAATGTTGATTTTATTAAGGAAAACTGCCTGGTAGTTTTGCATCCTGAGCTGCATGAGTGTACTATCTCATATCAGTGGGTTTGAATACTTTGGTTCTGCAGTGGGTTTTTTGGTGTTTTTTTGACTGTGTTGTCCTATCGTATCCCTAGCTCTTACATCATACTCCCTCCGTCCGGATTAAATGTCACAGAAATGGATAAAACTGGATGTATCTAGAACTACAATACGCCTAGACCCGTCCATTTATTTCCAGATGGAGGGAATACATGTCAATATGTCATGTCTTTCTATTCTTCAGTACCTATTCCATCTGCTGTAGCATGTTTTATAACTGAATCACCATTCTTCTATATAAGGCATGCAAGGGGAAGACGACTATGTTAGAATCTGAAGGGTTACAAACCAGGTCTTTGCAAAAGATCCAAACACCAGGAGATAATAAACCAACTCCATTTTTCATAGATACTGCTCCAGCATAGAGAAATCCAACTCCCACTGATAATAAGCAGATTCCAGTGGCCAAAGAACTAGTCCGCTCCAGTCCAGCAAAAGAATGTCAACTCAATTCTAAGAAGCGTGTGCGTATCCTCGCATCATGAAATTTTATAGAATTCTGGTCATATTTTCTACATGTTTCTTACCCATCTCTCTTTTAGAAAATAAGGTTAAACGATAGAAGACTTCCTCCATTGGGATCGTATTCGAGGAAAATATCTTGCGGGAATTCTCTGTGCTCCAATGCTGATGTAAGTACCTGTTGTATACCACTATATTTTTACATCAACATGTATTTTGTTAATCGGCGTGTAACCTTTATCTGATCTAAAATTAGATGTAGCAAAATGTTAAAGGCGCCAATGTTGATTTTTGTAAGGAAAACTGCCTGGTAGTTTTGCATACTGAGCTGCATGAATGTACTATCTCATATCACGCACATTACTGAATTGTAGTGCTTCTCTGGTTGCCCATTCATTCATTGTGTCAATGTTGCTTTCGTACTACCTTACCTGGCTGATGATAGCTGTGTCATATTGTGTTAATTTGGTGTAGGCTAGTTGCCCAAACGTTTGTTGTGTCAATGTTGCTTTCCTATTATCTGACTTGGCCAATGATAGCAATGCTAGTGTGTTAATTTTGTGCAGGCTGCTGAAGATAAGAAGATAAACTCTAAAAACAGCAAGGTAACCCCATTGTTTCTTTCCAGTAAATCTAGGCCAGGTAATATGGCAATAACTCATGATTAATCTGTTTGGTTCCCGTCCTAATTTATGTTATGATGCAGTGGTTGAGACACTCTCCACTATCAATAATACAAGCCTGCCAAAATCGCCATCTGAATTTGTTTAGTATCCTCTGTCTCGAATGCAACGGAATAAATGTATGTTTGTGAACCAATTAATGGCTGAAGCAATGATGGAAATGGTGGATGAATCAGAGGTGCAGAGTCGTGCGACACAACAACTGATCAATGTTTTCAGAGACAGTGTAGCAAAGCAGAAAGAACTTGCCCACATGCTTATGGGCGTCATCTGTGCTGAGGTTGTAGATTGTGACGTTGTAGATGGTTAGGTTCTGCTCATTTATTTGCACTGGCATCAATATTTGATTGCCCAGTGGATGTAATTTCCCGTAATATATGCTGGATGTGCAACGTTATTCCCTGTATGCCGTACCTTTGCTTGATCGGTTTTGGTCCTGTGCATAATTGCTTGTCGTAATGGGCTCAAATTATCTAATTTGGCCTAAAGACATGTACGAACTTTAGTGGGACCATTAAGTTAATGGGCCGTTACTAGGCTGAAAGTTAATGGCCGACCCTCTTACCTCCCAGGTCATTAACAGGCCGACATCAAAGCGGGCAACAGGTGGCCCCAATTTATTTCACGGGCCGTTAACAGGTTGTTACTAAGTTTGGGCTACATATGGCCCAACTATACTGTAGGCCTTTAGCTGGCCGAAAGACACAGCGGGCTTGTACTATACAATGAAGACCATGGGCCGCTAAGAGGCCAAAAGTCAGGTCGTATTGTAAATGGCCCAACTGTGTTGTGGTCCTTTAGCAGGCCGAAAGAGAAACCGGGCTGGTATTGAACCATGAAGGGCATGGGCCGTTAAAAGGCCAAAACTAAGGTCCGACTACAAATGGCCCAACTCATTTATGGTCCGTTAACAGGCTGAAAGGCACACAAGGCCGGGAATTGGCCCAACACTTAAATGGGTCGCTAAAAGGCCAAAACTCAGGTCCGACTACAAATGGCCCAACTGATTTATGGGCCGTCAACAGGCTGAAAGTGACACCGGGCCAGAAATTGGCCCAACACTTAAATGGGTCGCTAAAAGGCCGAAACTCAGGTCCGACAACAAATGGACCATCAGATTTATGGGCCGTCAACAGGCTGAAAGACACACCGGGCCGGAAATTAGCCGAACATTTAAATGGGTCGCTAGAAGGCCGAAAGATGTACATCCTGAAAATTGGCCCATCCATTAAATGGGCCGTTAATAGGCCGAAATCTCATCGGGCCGATATTGAGCCCAAATATATAGCGGGCTGTTAACGGGCTCAAACTGACGATGGGCTGCAATGGTGTCAAATCTTTAACGGGCCGTTGATGGGCCAAATTGGCACATCTCGTATGGGTCGTGGGCTTAAATGGACCTGACACAAGTAGGCCTTATATGGGCCAGCCTGCTAATTTTTACTGGGCCGGCCTTTTCACAGGAATGGGCCTCTGTTGGGCCGTGCCACGTGTCGACATATCATAGGCGCCTTCCGTTTAATGAGTGGATGACATCTGTCCCAACAATGAGCCGACACATGTTTCCACCAGCCAATGATGATTTTACACGTGGAAAATCCCCATTGGTCGGGGCTATTAACGGGTTATCTGATTCAAAACCCGGCCCGATAGCTTAACGACGTTCCGTTACAGTGGATGCCATGTGTCGGTCACCCTTGACGAAAGCACTTATGTGACGCGCGATTTATCGTCATGGAAGTGGACACTTCCGTGATGATAATTTTGGTAATGTCATGGAACACTTCTACGACAGCACATGTATGACTATCTTGATTCTGTCATAAATTTGTCATAGATGTACATGCATGACAAAAAAGGCGACCTATTGTGACAAACACGTATCATCACGGAAGTGTATTTTTTTTGTAGTGCTAGTAGTACCATATACTACTACATGGATTTGACGGAAAGGTAAAAATACATACGGATCCATCAACGACATCCTCACGCCCTAGTGCGCCAGGTCACCAACCGACGTGTGAGGAGCATTGAAGTTGGCGGCGAGCTTGATGACCCACAAGCGTAGGGGATCTATCATAGTCCTTTCGATAAGTATGAGTGTCGAACCCAACGAGGAGCAGAATGAAATGACAAGCGATTTTCAGTAAGGTATTCTCTGCAAGCATTGAAATTATCGGTAACAGATAGTTTTGTGATAAGGTAATTCATAACGGGTAGCAAGTAACAAGAGTAAATAAGGTGCAACAAGGTGGACCAATCCTTTTTGTAGTAAAGGACAAGCCTGAACAAATTCTTATATGGAGAAAAGCGCTCCCGAGGACACATGGGAATTATCGTCAAGCTAGTTTTCATCACGCTCATATGATTCGTGTTCATTACTTTGATAATTTGATATGTGGGTGGACCGGTGCTTGGGTACTGCCCTTTCTTGGACAAGCATCCCACTTATGAGTAACCCCTATTGCAAGCATCTGCAACTACAAAAGAAGTATTAAGGTAAACCTAACCATAGCATGAAACATGTGGATCCAAATCAGCCCCTTACGAAGCAACGCATAAACTAGGGTTTAAGCTTCTGTCACTCTAGCAACCCATCATCTACTTATTACTTCCCAATGCCTTCCTCTAGGCCCAAAAAATGGTGAAGTGTCATGTAGTCGACGTTCACATAACACCACTAGAGGAGAGACAACATACATCTCATCAAAATATCGAACGAACACCAAATTCACATGACTACTTATAGCAAGACTTCTCCCATGTCCTCAGGCACAAACGTAAATACTCACAAATCATATTCAGGTTCATAATCAGAGGGGTATTAATATGCATTAAGGATCTGAACATATGATCTTCCACCGAATAAACCAACTAGCATCAACTACAAGGAGTAATCAACACTACTAGTGACCCATAGGTACCAATCTGAGGTTTTGAGACAAAGATTGAATACAAGAGATGAACTAGGGTTTGAGAGGAGATGGTGCTGGTGAAGATGTTGATGCAGATTGACCCCCTCCCAGAGGATCGATGGTGATGACTATGATGATGACTTCCCCCCTCCCGGAGGGATGTTTCCCGGCAGAACAGCTCCGCTGGAGCCCTAGATTGGTTCCGCCAAGGTTCTGCCTCGTGGCAGCGGTGTTTCGTCCTGAAAGCTTGCTTATGATTTTTTCCAGGGTAAAAGACTTCATATAGCAGAATATGGTCACCAAAGGGCTGCCAGGGGGCCCACGAGGCAGTGGGCGTACCCAGGGGGTAGGGCGCGCCCCCCACCTTCGTGGACAAGGTGTGGGCCCCCTCTGGTACTTTCTTTGCCCAGTATTTTTTATTAATTCCAAAAATAATTTTTGTTTAGTTTCAGGACTTTTGGAGTTGTGCAGAATAGGTCTATAATTTTTGCTCCTTTTCCAGCCCAGAATCCCAGCTGTCGGCATTCTCCCTCTTCATGTAAACCTTGTAAAATAAGGGAGAATAGGCATAAGTATTGTGACATAACGTGTAATAACAATCCATAATGCAATAAATATCGATATAAAAGCATGATGCAAAATGAATGTATCAGAGCTCAACGTGCTTCTGAACAATGCCGTCCAAGGTTGCCCTGCGGTCCAAGAAGGCCAGCGTCCTATCGTCCTCCTGTTGCATGTAGTAGTCCTTTTGGACGATTTGCGCGTAGACGTGGGTGATTATGCCAATGGTGTCTTGCTGCACCAGGCACTGCGCAGCGAGCACGACCTCGAGGTGGACATTCTCCGGCGTGACGGCGGGCAGTCGCAGGGCTACCAGTGCATCGAAGAGGTTGTCACCACAGTGGCCGTTGAGGGTGGCGGGCATCGCAGAGCCTGGGCGCCTCAGTTGGAGGCATACGTCAAGGTCATCCACGAGCTTCTTGACGACGGTGAACTTGTCAAGGAAACCGACGAGGACCTCATCGAACAAGGAGATGAAGCTGTCATCCAAGCGGCCCCTCGCCCTGGCCGCCTCAAGCACCACCTGGAGACGTTCCTCGGTGCCGGTCCGCAGGCCGGCGTCGTGGACCATCTGGCACAGCCGACTGATGCTCGCGCTCATCGCCGCCATGGGTCTAGCTTAGCTTCTAGTCAACCAATCTTGCGATTCGAGTGATCACACTTGCCCTTGGTTAGCGTGTGTAGGTGCATAGGATTTCGTACTAGATTGGACTGGCGGGGAGCCTTTATATGAGAAGTGCAAACCACGTTGAATTCACGTGCGTGTTGGCCATCTACTCCTCGGCCCTCTACTGCACCTGCATTTGGCTGTATGATAGGTGGGCTAGTCACCCGTTGGGCCCACGTGCCATTCACCCAAAGGCAGTTGTAGTAAGTCAATGAAGCTGCGTCCCCCTCCATGCCAGTGCAGTATAGTCATCTCACTGGACGTCTAGTTGGGGCCAAACGAGAGAAGTTTGATGTTTACTGGTTTATTGGTCCCCTTTGCATTTTTCGCCAAGTTTTGACCTTTGATTTAACAAATAAAATGTTAATGCATGTAAAGAAAAATGTTGTGTAAGTCACCTTACGAAAACCAAATAATCCCAAAACACTTAGGCACGATACATTAACTCCCTCCTCGTTTCTTATTTCATGACATATCAACCAATGAGAGATGTGGGCCGTGCATGCTTTCAATGACTTGAGACTACCAAACATGACATGCAGTGTTTAGTTCATTGCATGTAATCCTATTAATTAGCAAAAAGACATTAAGTTCTCTCGCCGATAGGAATAAAACAATACACCATGTATTTATTTACAGAGGGAGTAGTACATTTTTTATGACATGCATTACTAGATATTGCTAGTCAAATATTAAAATCCAGATGGACGTGGTAGTACTCCTAAATCTAGACGGTGGTGCTAGTAGTACTAGTAGTAGTACTACCAATGTAGTAGCACTGTACTACCCGTTGGTCAAATTATTACGTGCTGCTCCTCACAGTGAAGTGACAAGACCCTGCGCCGGAGATGACACCTGAGTATAGGCGCCGTGTTCGGCATACCATAGTCAACCTCACCATCTGCAGTCACTATCATCATGGCTGTAGAGCTAGCCTGCTTACAACTAGCCATATTCGACATCATTTCCCGTGCGTAGATGCCCGTGCATTGCACGAAACACCAAGATTGTGGGTGGACGGCGCCTGTCGTGGTTTTGTCATGGCAGATGTCCTAGTGTGAGGACTTAGTCGTGAGGCCAACACATCTATGTGGTAGCTTGAGAGGGGTTGAGCGGAATCGAGAGACGCAACACAAGACAAGGATTTAGACAGCTTCGGGCCCCGGGAAACATCATCCGGTAACAACCCTACATGCTGTTTGTGGCTAGGTCTCATTATCATCACAAGAGAGTCGCCGGTAAACCGGCTCTTTCTGTCTAGCCCTAGATATTGTTTCTTCTTGCTTTCCCTCTTTTTGGAGCCCTGCCCCTCCTTATATAAATTGAAGGGGCGGGTTACATGTGGAGTCCTATTAGGATTATGACTTGTCTACCTTCTAATACAAACCGGATACAAGTCCGGGTCTTAACTCCTTGTAAGGTAAATATTCTTCACGCCTTTCATCTTAAACCGGTCCACCATTAATATAAACCGGCCTTCTGGGCCTTGGGCCTTGGCATCCATCTGTCCTGCCCGCCGGGTTACCAGTGAGTCATAATGTTCAGGAAGGTTGCTTGTAAACCGTCTGGTCAGGGCGGGTCGCCAGTGAATCGCCAAGTGTCAACCGGGTCTCAAGTAAACCGCCATGTCCGGCCGGGTCATATTTGCAGCCGGGTCATACCGCGGGGTATATCCCCGACAGCGCCGACAGGGGCCATCGCGCCAGATTTTTCCATGGCCTTCTAGATGTGGTGGGGAGGAGATAAGGCTGATTGTGAGGGACAAGGAGTTGTTTGTAAATAGGGAACAAGTGCGGGCATCTTTTTGCAAAAATGGAGAAGTTTGGTTTGTATGCGTCAGATCTAGATCCGACGGCTATTGGTGAAAGATGGGAGGCACAACATCATCACCAACTCAGGACCTGTTTGATTCGCAGGATTTTGAAAACGCAGGAATAGGACATGGCAATATTACAAGTTTCAAACTGATATTACAAATTTTAGGAGTAACGCTGCACCTACGAAGAGGGAATTACTAGGAAGTTTACGTAAGAACTTCCGTTACTTTAGGTGGATGCAGCATTATCGTACAAACTAAAATCCACCGCCCTGACAAGTCACTAATGGGCAAATAAGTTTTCGAGTCTCTGGCCACTTGATGTTTCAAAAACAAATTCAGCTTCTGCGGAGACTTTGTCATTTAGGCTTAGATGCTTGCGGTGATTAGCACGCCATTCATTGTTGCGTCAGAGAACGCCAAACCTCATTACCTTAAGCACACTTGACTCCAGAACAAAGAACCTGGCCAATTTAATCTCAAATGTGCTGCCTCGGTAGTCGATCAAATCAATTTCTGTAAGATGGAGATCAAGGCATTCGATGAGATTGTTATAGTGCAGCACATTTTTCACTTTCGGGTCTTTCTTTATGTACAAAATAAGAGAACATATTAGAGCAGCTGGCTGTATAAGATTGCCGTGTCATCAAGAGGTACCAATATCATTCGCTCATACGATAGGGTTGGCTGGCTAGTGATACTCTCTCTCTCTCTCTCTCTCTCTCTCTCTCTCTCTCTCTCTCTCTTTGTTTCCTCTCATTTACCTAGGAGCACGTGAAGAGCTTGGGCATTTGTTACCTTCCACTATGTGGCCGATGCCATATTTCGCAAAAATATGCCACATAATACGCATCGATGTCAAATCAAAAGATTTTGGCACTGCTCTTGTGATGTGAGAGAGTTGGCACTGTTGTGCAGACAGACCCACATGTATAAACAAATCAATCAAACCAACTACACCAGCCTCTCACTCTCCCAAACAAGTGTTTTTTTATTGCCTCAGTCCTCTCTCTCTCTCCCACGCAAGTGTTTTTTCATTGCGTGAGTTAATTTGGCACCGGAGCAAAGTAGGTGATCCAGATTGGGGCACCAGGTGAGCAATGGAGGGGCATCGATGCCAAATGCATCACAAGTGAATTTGGCACGTGTTTTGGCCTACATAGTGGAGGGCCATTATAGCCCACTTTTGTACTACCTCGTATTTAGTATAAAATTTTGACCATAGATTTACCTAAGAAAATGCCAATGCATGTCACTAAAAATTACACCATTTGAAATTATGTTCAAATACGAATCCAACGAGATAGTTCTTAGTGACATGCATTAATATTTTGTCAGTTAAATCTATGGTCAAATTTTGATACTACATAATAGGAAGAGTAAACCAGGACGGAGGTAGTACTTGCTCTTAGGGTAACCATAGAGTTACTGGAGTAGTCTAAGTTACTTTCCACTATGACTAGCCTAGGCTACTATAGTAGTACAACAAAAAAACGATGCAGGTGATCACGTGAGAAAAAAAATACTAAAAACATTTCTTTCGGTGTAGTGCGTAGATGCAGTTTTGTACACTACACTTGTCATCGTAATTTGGGAAATTTACGGAAAAAATTGAGCTACGTTGAGATTACCGTTTACTAATAGGAAATAAATTTCACCTCGATGAGTAGCTTCTCCGTGCATGGAAAGCATGTAAGGAATCCAACAACTTGATCCAGATTGGGGCCGATAGATTTTATTTCCAAGATCTTCACTGTGCGCATAGATTGGGTCAAGCTTGTGGGAATCATTTTCTGGAAGACGGTCGTAAATACATCAAGAAGAAATTTAAAAATGTGAATTTCTAGAAGACGGAGAAGAAGATGAGTGCTACTGTACCTGAACGATTATGGATCCAATAAAGAGTTTGGAGAATTTGGCAAACGAGTACACCAATATTGTCAATTTTGGCGTGTCAATGACCCTGATTTTTGTTGGACCTTCCAGATCCGATACAAGCAATCTCTCAAGGAAAGGCGCATTCTCAATGACCATAACGTGGAATAGCTGGCGTGATCTCTTCCCGATTGATGTCTTGTTGCGGGGCCAAGAAGACACATAAATCCATCGGAGATTCGTCGAGGCGATGTGGAGGCTAATGAACCCATGGGACTTCTCAAGACGAAGGTACTCGAGTGCAGTACAACTGCAGAGAAGGTGCTCCATTGCCTTCTTTGAGATGACATCGTCGAAGAGGTCGAGCTGCTTGAGTTGAGGGAGAAGAAGTGCGGGCGCGACATTAATCTGGGGAAGATAGCAGGAGCTGAAGCTGGCGTGGCGCAGCGTTGGCGTGAGGTGGAGCGCGGACAGCGGCAGAGAGCGACATCGTCCAGCTTCGAAGCTGAGCTCCTCGAGCTGATCTAGGGCGGGGGATAAGAACCACTCGTCGAACTTGGGTTGGACCTTGCAATTGGTACTGAACATGCGGATATCAAGGCGTGTGGCTGGCCCAGGGTGCGATGAAAGGATCTTGGAGATTGCGGCCATGCATTTGCAATCCCCATCGCAGAGGTAGTTGTCGACTGTGAGGTTAAGGGGGACGCGACGCCAGAGGGGGAGCCACCACCGGGAGAGCAGGGCGGTCCACACGGCAGATTTGGTGGGGAGGAGGCCGATGATGACGAGCAACATGTCGTCGGGGAGGTTGCTGCTGAAGTCCAGGCTTGCCGGATGCGGTTTTGGCTCGAGCCGCCTCCGCTTGTTGGCTGCCTCGCCATCCATCTCAACCGGCGGCGACGCTGGTGTACACATGTGCTGGTGTGTGTTGTGTGCTGGGTGTGCGCGAGTGCGTCCTTCTGTGCATGCCGCCGCGCAGTGGTGAATTGTGTGCGAGTGCGTCCTTCACGCGGAAGAAGTGTATCCTCAATGCGCCCTCAATTTACTAGCATGCAGGGTGCTACCCCGAGTGGTTTCAACTTTGTTTACTTCACCCCGTGTTAGATGGGCCTCTAGTTTACTTATTTTCACCCACTGCCACATGGGCCAGCACACGAAGATACAGAACACGAGCTGACAAGACAGCATGTGGACTGGTTGACCAGTCAACTAAACAATATACGGAGCTATATGCTGACACAGTGAGCATATAATCCGTCGGTATAGAGAGTTCAAGTGAGAGGGAAGGCCCGTGAGAGATAGCAGAGAGAGAGAGAGAGAAAGAGCTACTCCCTCCGTACAATAATGTAGTTCCAACATTTTTTTAAAGTCCAACTTTTGAAACTATGACCAAGTTTATAAATAAATTACTTATATCTACAATACCAAACATAAATAATAGTATGAAGTAAGTACATGTTGTGATGAATCTAATGATCGTTCCAGATGTAAATGTTTTTCTCCACATATACCTGGTCAAACTTTTCTGACGTTTGACTTTTCAAAACATCCATATGCTTATGGACGTCTGTGTGCGAGAGAGAGTGAAATAGAAAGAGTGAGTGAAAAAAGTGTGTGTGCGTGTGTGAAAGAGACATGGACAACACACGGTTAAAATAGAGGAAAAGCGTGTGTGTCTTATGCAAACATATCACACAAGCATCTTCGACAATGGAAGCAAGGTGAGGAGATAGTGTGTGGTTGTTTGCAACCGAGAGAGAAAGACCCCTAGCACGGCCAAGAGGGGTCTGACAAACATGGGAGAGAGGTCGAGAGAGACGTACGGAGAAAATGCAGACTTGGGGAGGAGAGAGTGTATGTTTGTCATAGAGAGATCCCCTGGAGATCGTGATGGGACTACATGGGTGGGAGATCGAGTGATAAGGTATGTGCGCGATAGAATATAGCCTGAGAGATATTGAGATAGACGTATGGATGGAAGGAGACAATATGTGTGTTCCTGATGGCTAGTGAGAGATAATCATACTTAGGGGGGGAGTGCTGCGCCTATGATGGAGTGAGGGATTATGGTACTTAGGGGGGTGCGTGTCACATAGAGAGAGAACAAGGGCGGATAGTGTTGGATGGGTCTATATGTATAGCACGAGCGAGACATGTGTATGTGTGAACCATGCAGATATAAAGTTTGAGAGAGATTGAGGAGCCCCGATAAGGCTAAGTGGTGTGTTAGATAGCTGATAGGGGGAAAGAGATATTCCATCCGCTCGATAATGCAGTGCTTGTAAATTTTTTAGAAGTCAAACTTTGGAAACTTTGATTAGGTTTACGCAAATGTTATTTATATCTACAATACCAAATATACATCATATGAAACTACATCTCATGGTGAATCTAATGGTATATGTTTGTCGTTCTAGATGTGATTGTTTTTCTCCACGTACATGGTCAATGTCGGTGTCAAAACCGGCGGATCTCGGGTAGGGGGTCCCGAACTGTGCGTCTAGGCGGATGGTTACAGGAGACGAGGGACACGATGTTTTTACCCAGGTTCGGGCCCTCTTGATGGAGGTAAAACCCTATGTCCTGCTTGATTAATATTGATGATGTGGGTTACAAGAGTAGATCTACCACGAGATCAAGGAGGCTAAACCCTAGAAGCTAGCCTATGGTATGATTGTTGTTCGTCCTACGGACTAAAGCCATCCGGTTTATATAGACACCGGAGAGGGCTAGGGTTACACAGAGTCGGTTACAAAGGTAGGAGATCTACATATCCGTATCTCCAAGCTTGCCTTCCACGCCAAGGAAAGTCCCATCCGGACACGGGACGAAGTCTTCAATCTTGTATCTTCATAGTCTTGGAGTCCGGCCGATGATGATAGTTCGGCTATCCGGAAACCCCCTAGTCCGGAACTCCCTCAGTAGCCCCTGAACCAGACTTCAATGACGACGAGTCCGGCGCGCATGTTGTCTTCGGCATTGCAAGGCGGGTTCCTCCTCCGAATAATTTATAGAAGATTGTGAACACCAGGATAGTGTCCGGCTCTGCAAAATAAATTCCACATACAACCGTAGAGAGAATAATATTACACAAGTTCAATCTGCTGACGTATTTTGTGGCGTAACATCACACCACTACCAAGCCTTCAAATTGTTTTTATTGTTCCATCTCAGCGCGTTTAGCGAGGCGGTTTCCTTGGCACGTCTTGTCGAAGCAGAGATCATGTTCGCCTTATTCCGGGATTCCCATCAATACGGACGTGGGTAACCCAACCGCGCCATTGATTGCGGCGCTTGGGAGATAAGCGAGTTTTATCAGGCCGGTGGGGACGCATGTTTCCGTCCGCCCATATAAGGGGATAAAGATCCAACCTTTTTACCTGCGCCTTCTTCCTCCTTGGCTTATCCATCTCTACGAACTCGAGCTCTAGCACCCAAGCCCGCACATCTCACCTCAACCTTCTCCAAATATGTCCGGAGCGGGAGGCAAGTGGATGGCCTCCTCCGTTACAGAGGGGCATATCCAGAAGCTGCGCAGCGCCGGATACTTGTCCAGCGACATCGCGCATCGGTTCCCCGACGAGGGAGAGCTCATCCCCACCCCCAGGCCCCATGAGAGGGTAGTATTCCTTCCCCATTTCCTCCGCGGACTGGGCTTCCCAATTCATCCCTTTGTCCGGGGGCTCGTGTTCTACTACGGCCTAGATTTCCATGATCTGGCCCTGAATTTTATTCTCAACATCTCGGTGTTTATCATCGTGTGCGAGGCCTTCCTCTGCATCCAGCCCCACTTTGGCTTGTGGCTCAAGACCTTCAGTGTCAAGCCGAAGGTTGTGAAGGGCAGCCAAGCGGAGTGCGGAGGCGCCATGGTGGGCAGGATGTCCCACGTTACGTGGCTGGAGGGCACCTTTGTGGAAACCATCAAGGGGTGGCAATCGGGGTGGTTCTACATCACCGAGCCGCGTGATCCCGAATGGGCAGCGGCCTCCGAATTCAGATCCGGCATCCCCACATGGCTCACCTCCTAGAAAGAGAGCGGCCGGATTTGGGGCGATTCGGAGGAGCTGACCGGACTCCAAGCCTGCGTCCAAAAGCTGGTGGACAAGAAGCTCAAGCTTGTCAACGTAGTCCAGGTCATGCTCATCCGCCGGATTCTCCCGTGCCAACGACGGGGCTTCAACATGTGGGAGTTCGATCCGGCGCAGCACCAGACTTTGAATGGGCTCTTCGACACTACGTACGAAGAGGTCTGGAAGGTGCTGTTCAAGGGCGCCGAGGCTCCCGCATCCGCTACCGAAGATCGCGGATTCAGCTCGCAGCGTCCAGCTGACGAGGTAAGTGACATTGTCCTTTACGGGACGCTTGTTATTCATAGTTTGACTCTATGCGGGATCTAAACTCCCTTTCCTTTGATAGGACTGGCTGAAGAAGGCCGCACAGGCTATTTTTTCCGGCCCCATTGCCAGAGGACCCAGCTGACGCCCGCCTAACAGGGCTGCTGGCTCCGGCACCCCACGTGGTGCCGGAGAAGAAGGCCAAGAAGAAGGCGACGGGGACTCGGAGGAGTTCCCGTTTTCAGGTGCTATCGGACGATGAATCCGAGGCCGACTCCTCCCACCAAGGCGAGGAGGAGAAGAAGAAAGCCTCTCCCCCAGCGGGGGGAGGGAAGAAAAGGAAGGCCTCCCCAACAAGGGAGGCCGAAGGGTCCAAGAGGGGAAAAACTCTTCCCCCGGACTGTTCCGCCAACGCCAGTGACGACGACGAGGACTGGCCTCCAAGGGCCAAGCCTCTGGCGAGATCGTAAGTATCTGGACTCCCGAATAACTTCAAGGTTTTTGTTTTCCACCACATTATGTCTTTCTAATGCCGCATACAACCCTGCAGTCCGCCTAAGGATGATCTCCCCACTTCGTTGAGCGGGTCCTTAGGGGCGTCGGATATGGATTCTCTTCCGACTGCCTCCACCCCCCGTGATGCGGACGATGCCGAGGTGGGATCCCAGGAAGGGACCCACCAGGAGGGGATGGCCCCGGAGGTGTCGCAGGACAACGTCCCGGACTTTGCATCGGACTCAGCCCCGGAACCCATAGTGGCTCCGGAGTCCGGCGGGCGACCCCTTCGTAAGAAGGGCAAGACCGCGACGCCAGCTGCCTCCGTCCAACCGGAGGTGCCGAATAATTTGCTGGAGGCGCTCAACGGCGCCTCCATCAAAGAGGAACACCGCACTGTTATGAGTGCGGTGATTCAGAAGGTTCAGCTCGCCAAGAGCGGGCTGACCGAAGCCTGCAGCAGCCTTCTAACAGGCTTTCAGGTAAGAATTTCAATATATGTAAAATGGTACCGCATAGACAGTAGCCCCTGATGCTCGGTTTGGTGTTCGGAAAGAAAAGCCGGACTGAGGATCTTTAGAAAGATAATCGCAGGAGTCATGAAAATATGTCAATATGGGATTGCAGGCTATGCTGCTGACCTCTGCCGCACTGACTGCGGAGGTCAAAACTTTGAAGGAAAACCTCGAGCGGTCCGCGAACAAGCTCGGCCATGCCAAGAAGCAGCTCGAGGAAAAAGAAGGTGAGTAATACCTTATGAAAATTGTACCTTAAAGAAAAGGATTTTGGTTGCAAGAAAAATGACAAGGATAACTGGGGCATTGCAGGGGCCACTAACGAGGTGGCGACCCTGAAGGAGGCGGTGGCCGCGGCCGAACGCAATGCGGCTGCGGAGCGCACCGAGCGAGAGAAACAAGAGGCGCGGGTGGCGGAGGTACAACAAGAGCTCCAGGATCTCGTGAGGAAACATGAGAGCCTGGAGCGTGACTCGAAGACTCGAGAGTCTGAGCTTGCAACGACTCTTGAGAGTGCCAAAGCCGCTAAGGCCGAAGCCTACAAGGCCCTCCAGGAGATAGAGGCGGTGAAGAAAATAGCAGTGGGTAAGGCATTTTTCATGCAAAGTAAGCATGTGAGTGTTAATTACCTGTCGCTTACCCGAATTCGGAGCTCTCCAGGAGCGTTCACAGATCTTCCTCGCAGCATGTCCGATGCTGCCGCATTCTACCGGGCCGAGGAGGGGAGCTCGACGGAAAAGGTCTTCTGGTCTCAGTATGCTGAGGCCGGACATCCGGTGCCCCTTAGCGACCAGCTGAAGCAGTTGGTCGAGCTCCACAAGGCGGCCGAACAGGCCATGAAGGGCCTCATAGTTCGGCTGTGACCTAAGGAGGCTATGCCTGGGAGCTACTTCGTTCTGGTATAGCGGCTGGTGGACGCATGCCCGTGGGTTGAAGTTATCAAGCACTCCGCCTGTATCGAGGGTGCGCGTTGGGCCCTTGCCCACGCAAAGGTGCACTGGGGCAAGATAGATGCCTAGAAGCTTGTGACGGATCCCCCACCAGAGGGCAAGGAGCATCGCACGCCTGAGATGTATTATAGGAGTGTGCTGAAGGGCGCCCGCACTATTGCGGGTGAGTGCTCCAAAGATGTAATATTTGAATAGACTCGCGTTTTGTTATCCTGTGCGCTGAAAACTAAGTTCATATGCGCGAAGCAACACTTGTTAATTTAAAATATTACCTTCTGTGCGGCTGTTTATCAAATCTGAGAGATGGCATGTCGTTGGCTTCAGCCCCCATGCCACGAGTGCTGGTGTGTTCGGGATAAATTTGGGCACTCTTGTTCCCATATTTGGGTCCATCGAGGGAGGCGCTCAACACAACGAACAAGGCAACCGAACTTATAATGCTTGAACACTCTCACTTAGCCATAGAATTCTATAATTTTAAATTTCGGCGAAGCCCCTAGTTTTAGGAAGGCCGAATTTGGGGCGCTATCCACGCCTTGGCCAGACAGAATCCGGCTCCTCGCTTGAAGCGGCATAAGTCTTTAGGGACTCGCAAAGAACCTCTCGAACAGCGACCAACTCTCGCCTCATCATGACTGTCAGTTTTAGCTTTCTCCACTGAGGCGTTAACCCAGCTCAGCTGGGGCGCAATCGCAGTGGTTCTCCCAGTGCTACCTTAGCCGATAAAACGGAACATAAGGTACCAAAACATGGGAGCCAGGCAAACCCAACTACTGACCCAAGAACATGATTCCGAGCCGATGCATATAATGCTATAAGTTCGGGGTGCCGCACTTGTGAAAGTGTTCGGACTTATCACACCATAACGCAGGAAACATAAGCCCCTGGTGTATTTAGCCGTACCAAAACGTACGGATGCAACATGTCATAGATGAACATATGTGTAAGAAAGAAATGCAATTGGAAGCAAAAATGTGCTGCATTGCTTTATTCAAATAAAAACTGCTGTAAGTGCAGGACGATACAAGTGGTGCGTTAAGGAAGGGATGGGACTGTTTAACATGTCCCCCTCCAGGGGTAGGCTACGGAATAATGCATAAAACAGATTTAATGCTCATAATGGAGACCACCTGGATTTTCGTTGTAGCCTTTCTCCTTCCCTGGCTGTTGTATCGTGGGTTCGGCATGTCTGCTGCCGGACAGGGCCTCTAACGAACGGAGTCCTGTAGGTAAAAAATAAAAGGAAAAGAAAAAGAAACGACACACTTAAGAGCCCCTGGTGCGGTCGAGCCGCAGTTTGGGCTTATCGTGGTCGAGCCCCTTGCCCCATGCCCATGGTATCTTCAGAGCGTAATGGAGTACGTGAAGGGTCTGTCTTAATGTTTTACAGGGGCTGGGGTTGGGGCCACACTGCTACGCGTGCTCGGAACGTGCCAGGTGGTCGTGTTGTAGGTTACACCGGGCACGCTTAGCTGTGTCCGGCCGCTTGGCAGCCGGACTCAAGAATTGCCTTAAAAGCCTGCTCTGTACTTCTGCAGCGAGAGCCGCTGTATGTTCCTCCGTTCGGAAGGAGCGTTCAGTGTTTCCGTTGACCGTGATGACTCCTCTAGGGCCTGGCATCTTGAGCTTGAGGTATGCGTAGTGCGGCACCGCGTTGAACTTTGCGAACGCGGTACATCCAAGCAAGGCATGATAGCCGCTGCGGAACGGGACTATGTCGAAGATTAACTCCTCGCTTCGGAAGTTATCCGGGGATCCGAAGACCACTTCCAGTGTAACCGAGCCTGTACAATTGGCTTCTACACCTAGTATGACGCCTTTAAAGGTCGTCTTGGTAGGTTTAATCCTTGAGGGGTCTATGCCCATTTTGCGCACCGTGTCCTGATAAAGCAGGTTTAGGCTACTGCCGCCGTCCATCAGAACTCTGGTGAGATGAAATCCATCGACGATTGGGTCTAGAACCAATGCGGCGAACCCACCATGGCGAATTGCTGGTGGGGTGGTCCCTTCGGTCAAAGGTGATCGGGCAAATTGAACTTCGGGGCAACTGGCTCCATCGCGTATACATCCCTGAGTGCACACTTCCGCTCCCTTTTGGGTATGTGCGTGGCATATATCATGTTCACCGTCCGCACCTGTGGGGGGAAACCCTTCTGTCCTCTATTGTTCGGCGGTCGGGTCTCTTCCTCGTCGTCGCTATGTAGCCCCTTGTCGCTGTTTTCGGCAATTAACTTGCCTGCCTGCTTGAACACCCAACAGTCCCTATTGGTGTGGTTAGCTGGTTTTTCAGGGGTGCCATGTATCTGGCACAAGCGGTCGAGAATTCGGTCCAAATTGGACGGACCCTGAGTTGTTCTTTTGAATGCCTTTTTCCGTTGACCGAGTTTAGAGCCTCTGAATCCGGCATTGACTGCCGTATCCTCACTGTTATCGCCGTTAATGCGGTGTTTGTTTTTGTTGCGACGCGACCTGCCACTACGGTCCTTGATATCCGGACTGCTAGAATTTTTGTTGAGGTTGTTGCTGCGTGCTAGCCAGCTGTCCTCACCCGCACAGAAGCGGGTCATGAGTGATGTAAGGGCTGCCATGGATTTCGGCTTTTCCTGTCCCAGGTGCCGGGCGAGCCACGCGTCGCGGATGTTATGTTTGAAGGCTGCAAGGGCCTCGGCATCCGGATAGTCGATGATTTGGTTTTTCTTGGTTAAGAACTGTGTCCAGAATTGTCTGGCCGATTCGTCTGGCTGCTGAATTATGTGGCTTAGGTCATCTGCATCTGGTGGTCGCACGTACGTGCCTTGGAAGTTATGGAGGAATGCGATTTCCAGGTCCTCCCAACTCCCGATTGACTCTGCTGGCAAGCTGTTAAGCCAGTGCCGGGCTGGTCCTTTAAGTTTGAGTGGGAGATATTTGATGGCGTGGAGATCGTCTCCGCGGGCCATGTGGATGTGGAGGAGATAGTCCTCGATCCAGACCGCGGGGTCTGTTGTGCCATCATAAGATTCAATATTGACAGGTTTAAACCCTTCTGGGATTTGATGATCCATTACCTCATCTGTGAAGCATAGTGGGTGTGCAGCGCCTCTGTATTGGGCGATATCGCGACGGAGCTCAAAAGAGCTTTGTCTGTTGTGTTTGGCCCGGCCGGACTTACTGTGTCCGGGGTGACGGTGATCGTCACGTATCGTGGGGCGCCCACGTGATCCATAGATCGATCTTGATTGTCTTGCCTTATCCTCCAAAATGTCTCGCAGGTCCGGAGTGTTCCCCTGTGGCCTTGTGCTTTTTGAGCGATGCCGGGGTACGGGTCTAGTGAAGGGCCTTGAGGCCTCTCTATCGCGACCACGGGGTGGTCGATCAGCCGTATTGTCTCCTGGTGAAGCGGGATCATATGCCTCCACCTCTAATCAGGGGAGCAGCTTACGTTTGGGGTAGCTTTTGGAGGGGCGTTCGAGTTCATGCTCTTCGGCCGCGAGGACTTCGGTCCATCTGTCGGCTAGCAGATCTTGATCAGCTCTAAGCTGCTGCTTTTTCTTGAGGCTGTTTGTCGTGGCCATAAGCTTGCGTTTGAAACGCTCCTGTTCGACAGGATCCTCAGGCACGACGAATTCGTCGTCGTCGAGGCTTGCCTCGTCTCCGGAGGGAGGCATATAGTCCTCTACCTCTTCTTCGGCCGCTCTCTCATGAGGGCTGGCGTCCCCCTCCTCCTGTGCTGGATTTTGCTGGAGTGGGTTGTCTTTGGCGCTATCCAGTGTATTATTGTCGTTCTTGCTATGGCGGGAGGTGCCGGATCCTCATTCTTGCTATGGCGGGATTTAGAGCGGCGCTGCTGACGCCGGCGCTTGGGCTATTTCTTGGAGGGGTCATCCTCCGCTATTCCTTCGCCGTTCCCATCCTTTGGGATATCCACCATGTATATGTCGTATGAAGAGGTGGCTTTCCAGTGCCCGATGGGCGCTGGTTCTTGGTCGTCTCCGGCATCGTCGTCCATACCGTCAATGTCCTCAGAGTCGTAATCTAGCATGTCGGTTAGATCATCGACAATGGCTACCAAGTGGGTGGTGGGTGGGCTCTGAATTTCTTCGTCGTCCGCATCCCAACCGTCCTGGCCGCAGTCCGGCCAGGCCTCTCCTGATAACGAGAGGTACTTTAGCGAACTCAAGATGTCGCCAAAAGGTGAGCGTTGAAAGATGTCCGCCGCGGTGAACTCCATGATCGGCTCCCAATCGGATTTGACTGGAGGGGGAGCGGGAGGTCCGAAGTCCAGCAAGGAGTCCGGCACCTCGGAGTCACGAGCTTCATGGGGGACAAGATAGGTGTTCGGCTCTATCACCGTAGAGGTTGCAGCCCCCGAGGTGGTGTCTAGCGATCCATCCTTGGTCTGCGCAGCCGGCTCCGAGTCGAAGATCGGAGCGGGTTCGAGTGCGGCCTCCAGGGTACTGTCCGGCTGCAGAGCTAAATCATGCCCATCGTGATAGTACGACACGCTCGGCTGTGGCTCGAATCCGTCGAGGATCAAGTCCCCGCGGATGTCAGCCGTGAAGTTCAAACTTCCAAACCTGACCTGACGGCCAGGGGTGTAGCCTTCGATCTGCTCCAGCTGGCCAAGCGAATTGGCCCGCAGTGCGAAGCCGCTGAATACGAAGATCTGTCCGGGGAGGAAGGTCTCACCCTGGACTGCATAATCGTTGATGATCGAAGAAGCCATCGAGCCTATCGGTGACGACACAGAGGAACTCTCAATGAAAGCACCAATGTCGGTGTCAAAACCGGCGGATCTCGGGTAGGGGGTCCCGAACTGTGCGTCTAGGCGGATGGTTATAGGAGACGAGGGACATGATGTTTTTACCCAGGTTCGGGCCCTCTTGATGGAGGTAAAACCCTACGTCCTGCTTGATTAATATTGATGATGTGGGTTACAAGAGTAGATCTACCACGAGATCAAGGAGGCTAAACCCTAGAAGCTAGCCTATGGTATGATTGTTGTTCGTCCTACGGACTAAAGCCATCCGGTTTATATGGACACCGGAGAGGGCTAGGGTTACACAGAGTCGGTTACAAAGGTAGGAGATCTACATATCCGTATCACCAAGCTTATCTTCCACGCCAAGGAAAGTCCCATCCGGACACGGGACGAAGTCTTCAATCTTGTATCTTCATAGTCTTGGAGTCCGGCCGATGATGATAGTTCGGCTATCCGGACACCCCCTAGTCCGGAACTCCCTCAATCAAACTTTGTGATGTTTGACTTTTCAATAAATCTATATGCTATGGACCGAGGAGAGTGCCTAAGTCAAGAGAGATCAAGTACATGTGAAGGAGAATGAGTAAGTGTGCAAAAAGAGTATGTGTGTGAAAGAGACAGTGACAACAAATGGTAAATTAGAGAGAGAGTGTTTTTTTTCATTTTTTATGTGAACATATCACACATGCATCTCCGAGATAGAAAAGCAAGGTGGGGAGATAGACGAAGATAGCTAGTGTGTGATTGTTTGCAACGGAGAGAGACACCCCTATATCACATGTCCAATAGAGGTCTGACCAACAAGGAACAATGGTCGAGAGAGAGGGAGAGAGGGTGGGGAGAACATGGACGCATGGGGAGGGAGAGAGGGTGTGTTTGTGATAGAGAGATCCCCTCGAGATCGTGAGAGGACTATATGGGTGGGAGATCGAGGGAGGTGCGTGCGCGATAGAAAGATGCCCTGAGAGAAATCGAGATAGACCATGCACATGTTTGTGATGGAGACTAAGATTAGCTAGTCATATACATATAGGGGGGACTGCGTGTGCCTACAATTGAGTGAGAGACCATCATACTTTGCTAGCTAGGCATGAGATTGTGTGTGTGTGCGTGTGAGATGGAGAGAGAACAAGGGAGAGAGATAGAGTTGTAGATGGGCCTATCGAGTGCAAGTGAGATATGCATGTGTATGTGTGACCCAGGTAGATGGAGAGTTTGAGAGAGAGAGAGGGGGAGGAGCTCCGAGACGACAGAGTGGTGCGTGAGAGAGTTATGGGCAATGAGCCAAGGAATTTGTGTGCGTGCGATGAGTGCACCCAAGATATCTAGCTTGGACTAGAGTATCATACATACTATGCGAGAGAGACCTATAGATGGAGTATATATGCATGCGAACTAGAAAGAGCCCCCCCACACACAAAGAGAGAGCGAGAGAGAAAGAGAGAGAGAGATGGAGAGAAAGGGAGAGGGACCAACAAGGTTTGTGTGTCGGATGCGTGCGACAGAATTGAAGATTGTTGGCGAGAGGGAGAGATAGAGAGAGAGAGAGAGAGAGAGAGAGAGAGAGAGAGAGAGAGAGAGAGGAGTCCGGGAGAGGGGGAGGTCGCGTTTTATGTATCAAAGACTGATATAAACCATGTTTTGATATAAACTTGCATTCAAATATTTAAATTGCAGAACATGTTGTCTGCAATCCACACATGAACGGATATATGCGTATATCAAACAAGTTCATTAGTTTGACTTTCAACATGTTCATGGAGTACTATAATACTGTACAACATGCTACTCGATTGAGGTGTTCAATTTTGGATTTAGTTCACTATTTTGACCTGGTGAATGAGCTATTTCATTGAATCGAGATATTTCATTTTGTGATTGATTCCCGTTTTTGAGTGGGTCAACTATTTGTCACATAGTAAATCACTAGCAATGATCATGTAAAAACACATTACTCCCGAGCATCATCTCTCCATCTAAAGAAGAAGTGGCAAGCTAATATTTCAAAATTTGATTCGAATCAACTTGGTAAGGTAGACGTGGATGCTCGTTCTCCCAAAATTTGAACGAACCGTTAAACATCCTCTGCTCGGTGGAATTCGCCCGAGCAAATAAATGGGAGACGCGAAATTACCATCCTATGTGGGACACGCATCAATTGGCGTGTTGTACATCGAGGGTAGGTTCATAACTTCATCCAAGCGCGCCTTCTCCTCGGCCGAAATGACATGTGCCGAATAATTCATAAACCATGGTCGGCAAAACACGCTCTCCTCGCCGAAATTGCTCGCGCCCACTATTTCAAAACACGCTCTCCTTGCCCGAAATCATTTGCGCCCACTATATTTCAAAACACGCCCTCCTTGCCCGAAATCGCTCCCGCCCACTATTTGGGGAGAAGCAAAGTTACTCTACTATCCCGACCCTCAGTACACAGAACCAAGCCGAGAGGCCTAAAGGCAGGGGTAGAACTATAACTCCCCCTCACATTTAAGACAAATGCGTCCGTAAGACATGGTTCCACTCCCCTCCCAATTCCCCCCATTCATACCTCGTGGGCGCCAAATCACCTTCTCCCCGGAAGCTCGCTTCTCCCGAGCCGCGAAACCTCAGCCCCTCCTCCATGGCGCCCTCCACCGCACCAATTTCACAGCCGCCCTCCTCCCTAATGCCGAAGACGGTGTCAATTAGCCATCGTGCATTGGGTCGTGTGCCTCTTAATCCGTGTTGCTGGAGTTGCCTCGACGAGGGCCGCGTTAACCGTACCGGAGCCGATTCACCCCCGTCGTTGTTCTCGGCACCAGAGGGGCTCCAACTTCGGATTCGTCCAGAGTCCGGGTGCTGCTTTCCCGTAGCCATCGACCGTCGCGACATCACTGTTTCCCTGCCGTCGGTCGCCACTGCAACCGTGTCGGCCTCACCGACTCGGCAGCTGGACATGCCTACTTCACCATGCCGCCAGATAGGTCGCACCGTCATCTCAAATCACTTTATTTAGGCGTCAGTTGTCTGAATTTTTATTCTGGGCTAATCGATTCCTAATGGGAAGTAGCACCCCTCGAGGCGGCGGAGCTCCTAGGCTGCCGGTTGGCTGTTGTCTAACATAAGGGTGCAGGGCCGCAAGTTCGCCGTCGAAGCAGCGCTTAGATGGCTATCTTAGAGTTGCGTGGGTTGAAGGTACTGCCGCCACCGGATCTAGATGACGGGGAGTTTTTGTGGATTGGCCCGGGGGCGGCGCAACCACAGCAGTGCGGTGGGGCGGGGAGCGGGGTTTTGGCCGGGGCCACGGACGGCGGAGGCAGGCTACTCTGCCGTTGGTCGCTGGCTCTTCGAGGAAGATTCCGAACAATGTCGGCCAGGAGGCACAAGACGGCCATCAAGCCATCCGGCGTAGATCGGACAATACCAAAATAAAATAAAATCGTGTGACCCCAATTTAGTCTTAAGTCAAGAGACGTGTGACCACTCTCGTACCTTGCTATTGATCTCTTAGTGTATTTCTTCAGATCAAAGAGATGTGTCATTCTTAACATTATGCGTTATCTGCATCTTCAGCCACACTGTCTTCCGACTCACCGCAGCTGCTCCAACAAGGGAAGCATACACCAGAAGGGAGCTATAGTCCCCACTCAACAGTTCCCTGCATCGAATGCGCGTGCCCGACATGGACAGCCACAACAACTGCAGGGCCATCAACAAGTTAGCACATGATGCTCACTCCTATGGATGGCGGCCAGATACGTTGTACCCTCATCACTTGTGTGCAGCATTTATGGCTTTGTTATTCATCTAAGCATGGAAAATATATTATCACATTTCACTATATATTCATGCTGATCTCTTACGGGTCTTTTTCAGGAGTTAACGTTGTTCCATAGTTCAACTAAGATACTTGTTCTTTAGTTAATGTTGTTCCATAGTTATCATCCGTCAGCCAATGCTATCCCACAGGCTGGTGATTATAGTATTATACCACTTCTAGTATTACCTATGTTGTTCTTTAATACTTTTGTGTGCCATCTAGTTAATCTCAAGTACAAACGATACATATTCTGTAGCTTTCATTTATGTTCTCCCTTTAGTTTTTGAGACCTGTTGCTGCTAGTTAACCCCAGTCCTACTATTTATGTCGTCTCCTACAGGCACTCATTACATAAATCTAACTACTAGTTGTCTTCCATGCATGTCAGATATAATTGCACACACCGATATATCCACAAGAACCTCACGGAGCAATGTAAAGGCCAATAAACTTGATGTCAATGATACCAATATGATGGAACATGTAAAGGCAGTTCTTTAGAAGACTTGCAGAAAGATGATGAATCCTCTTCACCCCACAAGGTCCTTGCTCTAACTTGGCCCGTGATATGGGTACAACATGCATATAATGTCCTGGGGTGTATCTACTCTGTTGCAATGCCATGTGCTTAGCATGCTGATCATGCATATAAATAGGTCATGCCTTCCTGTTTTTCAGTACCTATTCCATTCATGATAACATGTTTTGAAATTCAAGTACTGTAATTCTAATATATCGCAATGCCATCTGCTTAATTTGGACATCGTGCTTCTGAATATCTTATGCATTGTTATTCATCAGTATGTACTTCATCTGTCTACCATACCATGTTTTTACATTGAAGTGTTGTTCTAGTGCTCTGTTGCAATGCCATCTTAGTTTCCCAATCATACACGTGTATGTTGCCTTAGTTTTTTCTGTACGTATCCCATAGCATACAGTTTTACATTCAACTAGTGTTTTTTACTGTGTTGTCTTGTCGTATCCCTAGCTCTTAAGTCATACTCCCTCCGTCCAGATTACATTTTGCCAAAATGGATAAAAAAGGATGTATCTAGAACTGAAATACGCCTAGACCCATCCATTTTTTTCTGGATGGAGGGAATACATGTCAATATGTCATGACTTTCTATTCTTCAGTACCTATTCCATCTCTCTGCTGTAGCATGTTTTATAATGGAAGCACCATTCTTCTATACAAGGCATGCAAGGGGAAGACGACTATGTTAGAATCTGAAGGGTTAAAAACAAGGTCTTTGCAAAAGATCCAAACACCAGGAGATAATAAACCAACTCCGGTTTTTATAGATACTGCTCCAGCACAGAGAAACTCAACTCCTACTGATAATAAGCAGATTCCAGTGGCCAAAGAACTAGTCCGTTCCAGTCCAGCAAAAATATGTCAACTCCATTCTAAGAAGCGTGTGCGTATCCTTGCATCATGAAATTTTCTAGCATGCTAATCATATTTTCTACATGTTTCTTACCCATCTCTCTTTTAGAAAATAAGCTTAACAAATAGAAGAATCTCTGCACTGGTATCGTCTGTGACAAAAGATTCTTGCAGGAATTCTCTATGCTCCAATGCAGATGTAAGTACCTGTTGTATATCACTATATTTTTACGTCAGCTTGTATTTTGTTAATCGGCATGAATCTAACCTTTATCTAATCTAAGTTTAGTTGTAGCAAAATGTATGATTAAAGGCCAAAATGTTGATTTTTGTAAGGAAAACTGCTTGGTAGTTTTGCATCCTAAGCTGCATGAGTGTACTATCTCATATCAATGGGTTTGAATACTTTGGTTCTGCAGTGGGTTTTCAGTGTTTTTTACTGTGTTGTCCTGTTGTATCCCCAGCTCTTACATGACACTCCCTCCGTCCGGGTTACATGTCGCAAAAATGGATAAAATTGGATGTATTTAGAACTGAAATACGCCTAGACCTATCCATTTATTTCCGGATGGAGGGAATACATGTGCATATGTCATGCATTTCTATTTTTCAGTACCTATTCCATCTCTGTTGTAGCATGTTTTATAATTGAAGCACCATTCTTCTATATAAGACATGCAAGGGGAAGACGACTATGTTAGAATCTGAAGGGTTACAAACCAGGTCTTTGCAAAAGATCCAAACGCCAGGAGATAATAAACCAACTCCATTTTTCATAGATACTGATCCAGCACAGAGAAACCCAACTCCCACTAATAATAAGCAGATTTTAGTGGCCAAAGAACTAGTCTGCTCCAGTCCAGCAAAAGAATGTCAACTCCATTCTAAGAAGCGTGTGCGTATCCTCGCATCATGAAATTTTATAGCATTCTGATCATATTTTCTACATGTTTCTTACCCATCTCTCTTTTAGAAAATAAGGTTAAGTGATAGAAGACTTCCTTCACTGGGATTGTATTCAAGGATGCGGGAATTCTTTGTGCTCCAATGCTGATGTAAGTACCGGTTGTATATCACTATATTTTTACATCAGCATGTATTTTGTTAATCGGCATGAACCCAACCTTTATATAATCTAAAATTAGTCGTAGAAAAATGTTAAAGCCCAATGTTGATTTTGTAAAGAAAACTGCCTGGTAGTTTTGCATACTGAGCTGCATGAGTGTACTATCTCATATCATGCACATTACTGAATTGTAGTGCTGCTCTGGTTGCCCATTCATTCATTGTGTCAATGTTGCTTTCGTATTACCTTACCTGGCTGATGATAGCTGTGCCATATTGTGTTAATTTGGTGTAGGCTAGTTGCCCAAACGTTCGTTGTGTCAATGTTGCTTTCCTATTATCTGACTTGGCCAATGATAGCAATGCTAGTGTGTTAATTTGGTGCAGGCTGCTGAAGATAAGAAGACAAACTCTGAAAACAGCAAGGCAACCCCATTGTTTCTTTCCAATAAATCTAGGCCAGGTAATATGGCAATAACTCATGATTAATCTGTTTGGTTACCCTCCTATTTTATGTTATGATGTACTGGTCGAGACACTCTCCACTATCAATAATACAAGACTGCCAAAATCGCCATCTGAATATGTTCAGTATCCTCTATCTCGAATGCAACGGAAAAAATGTATTTTTGTGAACCAATTAATGGCTGAAGCAATGATGGAAATGGTGGAGGAATCAGAGGTGCAGAGTCGTGCGACACAACAACTGATCAATGTTTTCAGAGACAGTGTAGAAAAGTAGCAAGAACTTGCCCACATGCTTATGGGCGTCATCCATGCTGAGGTTGTAGATTGTGACGTTGTAGATCGTTAGGTTCTGTTCATTTATTTGTAGTGGCATCAATCTTTGATTGCCCAGTGGATGTAATTTCCTGTAGTATATGCTGGGTGTGCAACGTTTTCCCTGTATGCCGCACCTTTGCTTGATCGATTTTGGTCCTGTGCATAATTTCTCGTACGAACTTTAGTGGGACCATTAAGTTAATGGGTCGTTACCAGGCCGAAAGTTAATGGTCGGCCCTCTTACCTCCCAGGTCGTTAATAGGCCGACATCGAAGCGGGCAACAGGTGGGCCCAATAGATTTCACGGGCCGTTAACAGGCCGTTACTAAGTTTGGGCTACATATGGCCCAACTATACTGTGGGCCTTTAGCAGGCCGAAAGAGACAGCGGGCTTGTACTGGACCATGAAGAGCATTGGCCGCTAAGAGGCCGAATGTTAGGTCGTATTGTTATGGCCCAACTGTGTTGTGGGCTTTTAGCAGGCCGAAAGAGAATTCGCGCTGGTATTGGACCATGAAGGGCATGGGCCGTTAAAAGGCCAAAACTCAGGTCCAACTACAAATGGCCCAACTCATTTATGGTCCGTTAATAGGCTGAAAGGCACACAGGGCCGGGAATTGGCCCAACACTTAAATGGGTCGCTAAAAGACCAAAACTCAGGTCCAACTACAAATGGCCCAACTGATTTATGGGTCGTCAATAGGCTGAAAGACACACCGGGCCGGAAATTGGCGCAACACTTAAATGGGTCGCTAAAAGGCCGAAACTCAGGTCCGACTACAAATGGCCCAACTGATTTATGGGTCGTCAACAGGCTGAAAGACACACCGGGCCGGAAATTAGCCCAACATTTAAATGGGTCGCTAAGGCCGAAAGATGCACATCCTGAAAATTGGCCCATCAATTGAATGGGCCGTCAACAGGCTGAAATCTCATCGGGCCGATATTGAGCCCAAATATATAGAGGGCTGTTAACGGGCTCGAACTGACGATGGGCTGCAATGGTGTCAAATCTTTAACGAGCCGTTGACGGGCCGAATTGGCACATCTCGTATGGGCCGTGGGCTTAAATGGACCTGACACAAGTAGGCCTTATATGGGCCGCCTGCTAATTTTTACTGGGCCGGCCTTTTTCACTGGAATGGGCCACTGTTGGGTCATGCCGCATGTCGACCTATCATAGGCGCCTCCTGTCCAATGAGTGGATGACATCTGTCCCAACAGTGAGGCAATACGTGTTTCCTGCGTCCAATGATGATTTTACACGTGGAAAATCCCCATTGGTCGGGGCTGTTAACGGGTTATCGAATCCAAAATCGGACCCGATAGCTTAACGGTGTTCCGTTACGGTGGATGCCACGTGTCGATCACCCTTGACAAAAGCACTTCTGTGACGCGCGATTTATCGTCATGGAAGTGGACACTTCCGTGATGATAATTTTGGTAATGTCATGGAACACTTCTACGACAACACAGGTATGACTATCTTGATTCTATCATAAAATTGTCATGGATGTACATGCATGACAGAAAACACGACCTACTGTGACAAACACGTATCATCACGGAAGTGTATTTTTTTGTAGTGTTCAATGCCCATGAAAGAAATTCTTCGGGATCATTGCTTCTGGTGAAGTTGGGCATGGTGAACTTGAGATTTCCGTAGCGTTGCTCTTCATTTTGTTGGGGTCGAGGGTGATGATGCCCTTGATGTGGAGGATTGTCAACCTCATGTTGCTCTTGACATGGAGGATTCCCATTGTCTAGTTGCTCGTGGTGAACTTGTGGTTCTTGTCAAGCTTGTGGAGGAGCTTGAGGTACTTGTTGGTGCAATCGCACTTGATAGTTCCTCTCTCAAACTTCGTTGCAAAGTGCCTCTTCTTGCTCATGAGTATGTCAGTTGCGTGCGGCAACAACGTGACTTGTATCTCGAAGGGCATGTTGCGCCTCAAGTGCTTGAGCTTCTCTTCGTTATTGTTGTTGACGGAGAGCTTCGGCGTCTTGCTTGTCTTGGTGTTGGCGTGTGTGCTCTTCCTCTTGCTGGCATAAGCATTGCCGTTCTTGTGCTTGCGCAAAGATAGCTTGATTTTGATGATGTCGATGTTCTTGTGCTAAAAGTCGCTCTCGAGGATTGGTGTCGTGTAGAGGATTGCAGTTTGTTTGACGGTCTTCGTGCGTGGCTCGGCGAAGAGTGTTCGACGTTGGTGTACTTGAGTTGTCGGAGGAATGTCGACTCGAGTGGCTCCGCCTTGAGTAGGACAAAGTGGTAGAAGATAGGTTTACCAACAAGGAACGAATCTCGTCCATTCTTGCATTGTTCGCTTGTTTTTGTTCGTCGAGCATGTTGTCGAAGTAGTCTCTTGTACGTTGCTCGGAGTGTCGCAAGTCAGTGGCGAGATTGTGGATGCGGTCGCTCAATGCTTGTTGTTCTTGATGCAAAGCTTGTTGTGCACTGAAGAGGTGGTTCTTGGTGACGTAGGTGTTGGGACCGTCATCTTGCTCGATGAAGAGTGGGTTGGTAGAAGTAGTTGGCCTATCCATCATTTCAAGTAAATTTATGAGTGGAAGAAAAAGAAGAACTATACCAAATGTACCTTGACCGATGTTGAGAACGGATCAAGGATCACTCAATGATGTAATAAGGAAATAACACAATAGGTACCGGTTCCCGTTAATTTCTCACACCTACACAAATAAAGCTTATGGTGTAGCTTGGTTAGGATGGTGGACAAAATTTATGCAATTGTTAGAAAGACTCAATTATGTTGAAAAAGATTCACAAATTCACAAACGCAACAAGTAGACCGATAGCAAAATGTGGCACGCGGAAACACACACACACGGATAGATAGATGGGGTCGTGCAACCAAAAATGAGCTCAAAATGTGTAATCCATGGAAAATGCTCTTGTTGCACAACACTAGAGAAATGCTAGCGCGACTACACAATAGGCAGATACGAAACTTGTGCACAACCTACGAAGCAAAATGCAACGACTTCTATCCCAAGTATACTATATGTATGGTGTTCCGATGATGTGATCCAAGATGATCGAGTATGACAATCTTAATGTAGTATGATGTTATGGTTCTTGCTTAAAAGCTCTTTTCTTATCTTTTCCTTTTGCTTAAAAGCTTGTTTGGCTCTTTCTCTTTCGAGCTCTTTCTTTGGCCACTTATGCTAAATTTCATGAACCAAGATAGCAATTGTATGTGCTATGAAAACCTTGTGACACAACAGATGATATCAAGATATGGATACCAAGATTATATGATATATGCAACTAGATGTTTATCAGTAATGTGCACAAGTAACGTTGCCGGAAATACTCAAAGACTAGTCTCGATAGGAAAGGTACGCAAAATGGTCTATGGGGTATCAATGCAATGACAAGGAGTAGACAAAGATGTCGTCGAGGTTACCGTTGGTGCTTACAGTTGAAGGTGTCAAAATGTTTGAGTGATTGTTGTCGATGACGAGTCCGTGTCAAAGATGAGCGGTAGTGATGCTGATATCGAACCGTTCCTAGTTAGCCAAAACACCCTAGGAAATGATGAACCACAACTCAAATTCTCAAAACCAAATGTGTCAAAATTTGTCGGGGTTGTTAGCGGTCAAGTGGTGGTAGGGTTTGGTGTATCGAAGGTATACCAGAAGTGGGGTTGTTGTGGTGGTTAGGTGGGTATGCAATGGCGAAAGTGGTGGTGAAGAAAACTGTAGAAAATGCAGTTTCAGTAGAGGTAGCCAAATGATCCGGTCTAGGAGACGGATGATCCGGGTCAAGGTCTAGATGATCCTGGCAGGTCAACTACTCACGGGGATGGCTCGGGGTGAGCTCGAAAATGAAAAGAAAATTGATGATTCCAGGTTTTTTGATGGGTTTCGTGGGGGAGATGGCGGGGAAAGGTAAGATCCACTTACAACACAAAGAATCCACGCATCAAAATCAACAAAACTTCATCATACCAACAAATCACAAAAAAAATTAGGGCTATTTTTGTGGATAATTTCCGAAATTGGGACAAAATCAACAAAACAAGGCTGGAAAACAAGGGTAGGGGCTCCAAATTCATGATCAACCTAGGCTCATGATACCAAGATGATGTAGGATGGAAACCCTAGGGCCGATCTTTCATGATTTGGAGGTGATCCTACAAAGAACACGAAGAACGCGCGGGGAAACACAAGGAAAAAACACTCAAATTGACGAGATCCTGATGACCCGCAAGTATACGGGATAGTTGTAGCCCCTTTCGATAAGTAAGAGTGTCGAACCCAATGAGGAGCTAAAGGTAGAACAAATACTCTCTCAAGTCCTATCGGCCACTAATACGACTCTACGCACGCTTGACATTCCCTTTACCTAGAACAAGTATGAAACTAGAAGTACTTTGTAGGTGTGATAGGATAGGTTTGCAAGAATATAAAGAACGCGTAAATATAAAATAGGGGCTGCTTAGATAAAGAATCAATAAAGTAAATATAGCGAGTGTGGAAAAGTGGTGGTAGGAGTTGTGAAATTGTCCCTAAGCAATTGACTACGTTACTAGACCGGTAATCACTATTGCAATTCTATTTGAGGGAGAGGCATAAGCTAACATACTTTCTCTTTTTGGATCATATGCACTTATGATTGGAACTCTAGCAAGCATCCGCAAATACTAACGATTCATGAAGGTAAAACCCAACCATAGCATTAAAGTATCAAGTCCCCTTTATCCCATACGCAACAATCCCCTTACTCGGGTTTGTGTTTCAGTCACTCACGCAACCCACTATAAGCGAATCATGAACACATTGCAACACCCTACAACGGGAATCCCTCATGCTTGCGCGACACACAGGGCACAATAGGACAGCACCAATAATAAAACATGCAACTCAAACCAATCATAGCAATTCATCAATCACCGGTAGGACAACGAAAATCTACTCAGACATCATAGGATGGCAACACATCATTGGATAACAATATGAAGCATAAAGCACCATGTTCAAGCAGAGGGTACAGCGGGTTGCGGCTGAATATAGATGGGGAAAGGTGATGGATATGTTGGTGAAGATGATGGAGGTGTTGGTGAAGATCGCGGTGATGATGATGGTCCCCGGCAGCGTTCCGGCGCCACCGAAAGCAAGGGGGAGAGAGCCCTCTTCTTCTTCTTCTTCTTCCTTGACCTTCTCCCTAGATGGGAGAAGGGTTTCCCCTCTGGTACTTGGCTCCCATGGCGTGGGAGGGGCGAGAGCCCCTCCGAGATTGGATCTATCTCTCTGTTTCTGCATTCTGTGATTCTACCCCTTCATCGTTTCCTTTATATCTGGAGATCCGTAACTCCGATTGGGGTGAATCTTTCGCCCAGATTTTTCTCATAAAATTAGCTTTCTTGCGGCAAAAGAAGAGCATCAACCGCCTTACGGGACCCCACGAGAGTCCAGGGCGGGCCCAGGGGGAGGGCGCCCCCCCTGTCTTGTGGCCACCCCGGACACCGTTTCGCGTTGATTCTTTCTCCCAAAAATCAAAAATATTCCAAAATAATTCTCCATCCGTTTTTATCCCGTTTGGACTCTATTTGATATTGGGTTTCTGCGAAACAAAAAACATGCAACAGACAGGAACTGGCACTGGGCACTGGATCAATATGTTAGTCCCAAAAAATAGTATAAAAAGTTGCCAAAAGTATATAAAAGTTGAATAATATTGGCATGGAACAATCAAAAATTATAGATACGACAGAGACGTATCAGCATCCCCAAGCTTAATTCCTGCTCGTCCTCGAGTAGGTAAATGATAAAAAAGATAATTTTCGATGTGGAATGCTACCTAGCATAATCTTGATCATATGTCTAATCATGGCATGAATAGTAAGACACGAGTGATTCAAAGCAATAGTCTATCATTTGACATAAAAACATTAATACTTCAAGCGTACCAATAAAGCAATCATGTCTTTTCAAAAGAACAAGGCCAAAGAAAGCTTATCCCTACAAAATCATATAGTTTGGCCATGCTTCATTTTCGTCACACAAAATGCCCCCATCATGCACAACCCCGATGACAAGCCGAGCAATTGGTTCATACTTTTTAACGCGCTTCAGCTTTTTCAACCGTCACGCAATACATGAGCGCAATCCATGGATATAGCACTATAGGTGGAATAGAATATAATGATGGAGGTTATGTGGAGAAGACAAAAAGGAGAAAGTCTCACATCAACATGGCTAATCAACGGGCTATGGAGATGCCCATCAATTGATGTCAATGCGAGGAGTAGGGATTGCCATGCAACGGATGCACTAAGAGCTATAAGTGTATGAAAGCTCAACAAAAGAAACTAAGTGGTTGTGCATCCAACTTGCTTGCTCATGAAGACCTAGGGCATTTGAGGAAGCCCATTGTTGGAATATACAAGCCGAGTTCTATAATGAAAATTCCCACTAGTATATGAAAGTGACAACATAGGAGACTCTCTATATAAAGAACATGGTGCTACTTTGAAGCACAAGTGTGGAAAAAGGATAGTAACACTGCCCCTTTTTTTCTTTTTCGGTGGGCTTCTTTGGCCCCCCTTTTTTATTTAGGCTTCTTTGGCCTTTCCCTTTTTTTTCTTTTTTTTCTTTTTTTTTCATGGGGTAATGCTCTATAATGATGATCATCACACTTTTATTTACTAACAACTCGATATTACAACTCGATACTGGAACAAAGATATGACTCTATATGAATGCCTCCGGCAGTGTACCGGGATGGTGCAATGAATCAAGAGTGACATGTATGAAAAATTTATGCATGGTGGCTTTGCCACAAATACGATGTCAACTACATAATCATGCAATGGCAATATGACAAAAGTAATGTATGTCATGATGATGAACAGAACGGTGGAAAGTTGCATGGCAATATATCTCGGAATGGCTATGGAAATGCCATAATAGGTAGGTATGGTGGCTGTTTTGAGGAAGATATAAGGAGGCTTATGTGTGATAGAGCGTATCATATCACAGGGTTTGGATGCACCGGCGAAGTTTTCACCAACTCTCAAGGTGAGAAAGGGCAATGCACGGTACCGAAGAGGCTAGCAATGATGGAAAGGTAAAAGTGCGTATAATCCATGGACTCACATTAGTCATAAAGAACTCATATACTTATTGCAAAAGTTTATTAGCCCTCTAAGCAAAGTACTACTACGCATGCCCCTAGGGGGATAGATTGGTAGGAAAAGACCATCGCTCGTCCCCGACCGCCACTCATAAGGAGGACAATCAAAGAAACACCCCATGCTTTAAATTTGTCACACAACGGTTACCATACGTGCATGCTACGGGACTTGCAAACCTCAACACAAGTGTCTCTACAATCCACAACCACCCACTAGCATGACTCTAATATCACCACCTTTATATCGCAAAACTATGGAAAGGAATCAAACATATCATATTCAGCGATCTACAAGTTTATGTAGGATTTTATGACTAACCATGTGAATGACCAATTCCTGTCATCTCTATAAAAAGATATAAGTGAAGCAAGAGAGTTTAATTCTTTCTACAAAATATATGCCCACGCTCTATAAAATATAAGTGAAGCAAAAGAGCATTCTACAAATGGCGATTTTCTATGTGAAGAGAAACAGGCAATCCAGACTTCAAATGATATAAGTGAAGCACATGAAGCATTCTATAAAGCCATACTCAAAAGATTTAAGTGAAGTGCAATGAGCATTCTATAAATCAACCAAGGACTATCTCATACCAGCATGGTGCATAAAAGAAAAGTGAAAACTAAATGCAAAAGACGCTCCAAGACTTGCACATAATGCATAAACGAAACGAATACAAAAACATATCGATACTTGTTGAAGAAAGAGGGGATGCCTTCCGGGGCATCCCCAAGCTTAGACGCTTGAGTCTTCTTGAATATTTACTTGTGGTGCCTCAGGCATCCCCAAGCTTGAGCTCTTGCCTATCTTCCTTTTACTCATATCGAGACCTCCTCGTTTAGACACTTCATCCACACAAAAACTTCAACAGAAAACTCGGTAAGATCCGTTAGTATAATAAAGCAAATCACCACTCTAAGTACTGCTGAAAAACAATTCATATTTTATTTTTGCATTGTTTCTACTCTAATATAACTTTTCCATGGCTTAATCCACTAATATAAATTGATAGATTCATCAAAACAAGCAAACTATGCATCAAAAACAGAATCTGTCAAAAACAGAACAGTCTGTAGCAATCTGAACATCCACCGTACTTATGGTACCCTAGAAATTCTACCAAAATTAGTAAAAATAAAAAAGTTGTACAGAAATACAGTGCAGAAAGAATCATAACCGTTTGACTTTCCAGTTAAAAATGTAAAATCGCGCACTACAACCAAAGTTTCTGTCCTGCACCGTACAAACCAACAAGCATTGTAAACATCCTAAAGGCAAACCTTGGCACATTATTTTTATAATACAATGGAATTATACAAGGGAATAATTATTTTTTTGTTGAAAAGTTTCTGTAATCAAGATTCACAAAGTTTCCGTGAGCATGAACAAAGTTCAAGGCTAGCTCCCACTTCAACAATGCTTGTCTTTCTCACTTTCACTTTCCTTTTTGAAAAGTTTTTAGGTTCCCCTCTTTATTTTTTTGTTTTTAAACTATATGAAAGAACTCAACAGAAATAAATGACTCTAAAACTTCTGGGTTGTCTCCCTGGCAGTGCTTTCTTTAAAGCCATTAAGCTAGGCATTTAGTGCTCAAGTGATGGATCCACCCGGATCCCAAGGTATATCAAAGCCAATTTTAATTAACAATGATTTGTAATTTAGTAGTGAGCACAAAGTAACATATATCAAGAAACAACGAAGTCTAGCTCTCTTCCTATGCATCAGCATGTCATAAAAGAACAATTCATGCACACATAGTAAAGGCCAATGCATAGTATAAGCAGTTTCTTGCAACTTCATAGTATAGGAAACATAAAGAGGCGAAGATGTAGTTCCTCTCTCATAATAATTGCAAGTAGGAGCAGAAAGCACATGCATATTACATTCATCAAAATCATCATGTGCAATGGTAAAAGGCAACCCATCAATATAATCCTTACTAAGCGCAAACTTCTCCGATATAGTGTAGTTTGGAGAATTCAAAAAGATAATAGGACTATCATGCGTGGGTGCAATAGCAACAATTTCATGTTTAACATAAGGAACTATAGCAAGTTCATCTCCATAAGCATAATTCATATTTGCATCTTGGCCACAAGCATAGCAAGCATCATCAAAAAGGGATATTTCAAACAAATTCAAGGGATCATAGCAATCATCATAGCAATCATCCTTCGGTAAGAACGAAGGGGAATTAAATAATATGTGAGTTGGAGGGTTACTCTCATTAGAAGGTGGGCATGGGTAGCTAATCCGCTCTTCCTCATTTTGTTCTTCGCTCTCCTCATCATCTTTTTCATCCAATGAGTTCACTGTTTCATCAATTTCTTCTTCCGCAGCTTCCTGCAAAATACTAGTCTCTTCTTGGACAATGGAGAATTTCTAAATAAATGCATTAACATAGTAATTGTATTCATAATTTTCATAGCAATATCTAAGTATAGCAAGATTTTCAGGCCTATAAACACCATCATCATCAAAAGCTTCATACTTTTCAAACAAAGATTCAATTTCATAAGCAGCCTTAAAAGCAAAATTCTTCTATTTGTTCAACATCATAGTAATCATATATACCATTAGCATAAGAATCTAAGGTTTCATTATCATTAAATTTGCATGAAAAGGGAAGGTGTCCACACAAGTAATATCATATCTCAAGCATAGATCCCGGGCATACCAACGCAACATAATAAATTGGTCCCATAATAGTTTCCCTTTTTGTGTTGAGTGATAATCCCTAAAGTATTCACGTTGATCCAACGTGTCTCCCATTATAAAGTTGAATGGGGTTTTCTCAGGATTATCAAAGTAGTACATAATATCTCTCACATAATGAGAATCGAGGGTTTTAGGAGTTACCCCATCTTCATGAGTAGCAAGTACACTTAATTGTTTTTGGTATTTTGCGTTCCATATCCATAACTAAAGATAGAGAACAACTTAGAACAACAAATAAAAATTACTTAGTGATAAAGCAAACAAGCACACACGATAATATTCACCCCACGCTATGACTCCCTGACAATGGCGCCAGAAAAAGGTCTTGATGACCCGCAAGTATACGGGATATTGTAGCCTCGTTCGATAAGTAAGTGTGTCGAACCCAACGAGGAGCTAAAGGTAGAACAAATACTCTCTCAAGTCCTATCGGCCACTGATACGACTCTACGCACATTTGACGTTCGCTTTACCTAGAACAAGTATGAAACTAGAAGTACTTTGTAGGTGTGATAGGATAGGTTTGCAAGAATATAAAGAACGCGTAAATATAAACTAGGGGCTGTTTAGATAAAGAAGCAATAAAGTAAATATAGCGAGTGTGGAAAAGTGGTGGTAGGAGTTGTGAAATTTTCCCTAAGCAATTGACTATGTTACTAGACCGGTAATCACTATTGCAATTCTATTTGAGGGAGAGGCATAAGCTAACATACTTTCTCTACTTGGATCATATGCACTTATGATTGGAACTCTAGCAAGCATCCGCAAATACTAAAGATTCATTAAGGTAAAACCCAACCATAGCATTAAAGTATCAAGTCCCCTTTATCCCATACGCAACAATCCCCTTACTCGGGTTTGTGTTTCAATCACTCACGCAACCCACTATAAGCGAATCATGAACGCATCGCAACACCCTACAGTGGGAATCCCTCACGCTTGCGCGACATAGAGGGCACAATAGGACAGCACCAATAATAAAACATGCAACTCAAACCAATCATAGCAATTCATCAATCACCGGTAGGACAACGAAAATCTACTCAGACAGCATAGGATGGCAACACATCATTGGATAACAATATGAAGCATAAAGCACCATGTTCAAGTAGAGGGTACAACGGGTTGCGGGAGATTGGACCGATGAATATAGATGGGGGAAGGTGATGGAGATGTTGGTGAAGATGATGGAGGTGTTGGTGAAGATCGCGGTGATGATGATGGCCCCCGGCAGCGTTCCGGTGCCACTGGAAGCAAGGGGGAGAGAGCCCCCCTTCTTCTTCTTCTTCCTTGACCTTCTCCCTAGATGGGAGAAGGGTTTCCCCTCTGGTACTTGGCTCCCATGGCGTGGGAGGGGCGAGAGCCCCTCCGAGATTGGATCTATCTCTCTGTTTCTGCGTTCTTTGATTCTACCCCTTCACCATTTCCTTTATATCTGGAGATCCGTAACTCCGATTGGGGTGAATCTTTCGCCCAGATTTTTCTCATGAAATTAGCTTTCTTGCGGCAAAAGAAGAGCGTAAAACTCCTTATGAGGGGCCCACAAGAGTCCAGGGTGCGCCCAGGGGGGAGGGCGCGCCCCCCTGTCTCGTGACCACCCCGGACACCATTTCGCATTGATTCTTCCTCCCAAAAATCACAAATGTTCCAAAATGATTCTTCGTCCGTTTTTATCCCATTTGGACTCCGTTTGATATTGGGTTTCTGTGAAACAAAAAACATGCAACAGACATGAACTGGCACTGGTCACTGGATCAATATGTTAGTCCCAAAAAATAGTATAAAAAGTTGCCAAAAGTATATAAAAGTTGAATAATATTGGCATGGAACAATCAAAAGTTATAGATACGACGGAGACGTATCAGATCCAATCACACATATGCTAGATCCATGAACATAAAGAGTGATACAAGATCCAAACGCAACAAAGGACGATACAAGAGGAAGTAGTTCTTCTTCGTGAGGAGGTCTTGAGGGGTCTTCCCGTGAGGGGTCTTGAATCCACTTGGGGGATCTTCTCCATAGAGGTCGTGAACTTCGATGGAGAAGGTATCAAGTGGATGAGCAAAGCTCTATCTCTCAGATGAGCTAATCCTTTGCTAACCCTAGAAAATTGGAGGTGGAGTCATTTATATAGGCTAGAGGGATGAATGGGTACATGGGCCTCGGCCCAACATCATGCGCGGAGGCACTGTCTGGATGATCCGGGTGTTGGTCCGGATGATGTAGGTTTCGGGAGTCCGGATGATCTAGGTTGGCGTCCGGATGGTCCGGGCATGTCGTAGAGGCTGTGGGTGGCCCGGATGTCAGGGACCTAGTCCGGACGTCCGGGTCTGGTCCGGATGATCCGGGCCAGGGTCCGGATCATCCGGGCCAGGGTCCGGATCATCCGGGCCAGGGTCCGGATCGTCGGGGCTCTGTCCGGATCGTTCGAGACCTCGTCCGGATCGTCCGGCCAGCCTGGGACTTGTTCGGGACTCTCTATCACGAAGATCATGGTGCTACTTTGAAGCACAAGTGTGGTAAAAGGATAGTAGCATTTCCCCTTCTCTCTTTTTCTCTCATTTTTTTATATTTCATCCGGAGTCTCATCCCGACTTGTGGGGGAATCATAGTGTCCATCATCCTTTCCTCACATGGGACAATGCTCTAATAATGAAGATCATCACACTTTTGTTTACTTACAACTCAAGAATTACAACTCGATACTTAGAACAAAAATATGACTCTATGTGAATGCCTCCAGCGGTGTACCAGGATGTGCAATGAATCAAGAGTGACATGTATGAATGAATTATGAACGGTGGCTTTTCCACAAATATGATGTCAACTACATAATCATGCAAAGAAATATGACAATGATGAAGTGTGTCATAATAAATGGAACGGTGGAAAGTTGCATGACAATATATCTCGGAATGGCAATGGAAATGCCATAATAGGTAGGTATGGTGGCTGTTTTGAGGAAGGTATATGGTGGGTGTATGGTACCGGCGAAAGTTGCGCGGTACAAGAGAGGCTAGCTATGGTGGAAGGGTGAGAGTGAGTATAAACCATGGACTCAACATTAGTCATAAAGAGCTCATATACGTATTGCAATCTATTAGCCATCAAAACAAAGTACCACACGCATGCTCCTAGGGGAAGGGTTGGTAGGAGTTAACCATCGTGTGATCCCGACTTCCACACATAAGGAAGAAAATAAATAAATAAATCTTGCTCCGACTTCATCACATAACGTTTCAACATACGTGCATGCTACGGGAATCACAAACTTTAACACAAGTATCTCTCAAATTCACAATTACTCACTAGCACTTTATATGAAAGTTTTTATTATATCCCTCTTGGATGCCCATCATATTAGGACTAAATTCATAACCAAAGCAAATTACCATGCTGTTTAAGACTCTCAAAATCATATAAGAAAAGCATGAGAGTTCATCTATTTCTTCAAAATAAAACTACCATCATGCTCTAAAAAGATATAAGTGAAGCACTAGAGCAAACGACAAACTACTCCAAAAGATATAAGTGAAGATCAATGAGTAGTCGAATAATTATGCAACTATTTGAAGACTCTCTAACATTTAAGAATTTCAGATCTTAAGTACTTTATTCAAACAAAAGCAAAAAAAATGACGCTCCAAGCAAAACAAATATCATGTGGTGAATACAAATATAGCTCCAAGTAAAGTTACCGATGAACGACGATGAAAGAGGGGATGCCGTCCGGGGCATCCCCAAGCTTAGGCTATTGGTTGACCTTGAATATTACCTTGGGTTGCCTTGGGAATCCCCAAGCTTAGGATCTTGCCACTTCTTATTCCATAGTCCATCGAATCTTTACCCAAAACATGAAAACTTCACAACATAAAACTCAACAGAAAACTCATAAGCTCAGTTAGTATAAGAAAATAAATCACCACTTTTGGTTATGTTGTTAAATCATTCTAAATTCACATTGGTGTAATATCTACTTTATTCCAACTTCTCTATGGTTTATACCGTCCGATACTACTCATAGATTCATCAAAATAAGCAAACAACACATAGAAAACAGAATCTGTCAAAAACAGAATAGTTTGTAGTAATATGTAACTCTCGAATACTTCTGTAACTCCAAAAATTCTGAAATAAATTGGTGGACGTGAGGAATTTGTCTCTTAATATTCTTAAAAAATAATCAACTTAAAATCACTCTTTTGTTAAAAATTACAATTATTCTCGTGAGCGCAAAGTTTCTGTTTTTTACAGCAAGATCGCATTAACTTTCACCCAAGTCTTCCCAAAGGTTCTACTTGGCAATTTATTGAAACAAAAGCTATAAAACATGATTACTACAGTAGCTTAATCATGTGGACACACAAAAACAGTAGGGGTAAATGTTGCGTTGTCTCCCAACAAGCGCTTTCCTATAATGCATTTCTAGCTAGGCATGATGATTTCAATGATGCTCACATAAAAGATAAGAATTGAAACACGAGGAGAGCATCATGAAGAATATGACTAGCACATTTAAGTCTAATCCACTTCCTATGCCTAGGGATTTTGTGAGAAAACAACATATGGGAGCAATAATCAACTAGCATAGGAAGGCAAAACAAGCATAACTTGAAGATTTTCAACACATAGAGAGAAAACTTGATATTATTACAACTCCTACAAGCATATATTCCTACCTCATAATAATTTTCAGTAGCATCATGAATGAATTCAAAACAATATAACTATCACATAAAGCACTATTTTCATGATGCACAAGCATAGAATTTTTATTACTCTCCACATAAGCAAATTTCTTCTCATCCGGAATAGTGGGAGTATCATAAGAAACTCAAATACTATAAATTGTTTCCACATTAAAAGAGTAATGTTCAGTAAAAGGGTAATCATAATAATGACAAGTTTTATAAATATAATCATCACGACTTTTTGTAAAAAAGCATCATCACAATAATCATCATAAGTAGCAACTTTGTTCTCATCAAAATCAATTGAAACCTTTTCCAAGGTAGTGGAATCATTACTAAATAAAGTCATTACCTCTCCAAATCCACTTTCATCATTATCACATTAAGATTCAACACCCTCCAAAATAGTGGGATCATTACTTCATAAAGTTGACACTCTTCCAAACCCACTTTCATCAATATAATCATCATAAATAGGAGGCATGCTATCATCATAATAAATATTCTCATCAAAACTTGGGGGACAAAAAATATCATATTCATCAAACATAGCATCCCCAAGCTTGTGGCTTTGCATATTATTAGCATCATGGATATTCAAGGAGTTCATACTAACAACATTGCAATCATGCTCATCATTCTAAGATTTAGTGCCAAACATTTTAATGCATTCTTCTTGTAACACTTGACCACAATTTTCATTTCCATCATTTTTACAAAAGACATTAAAAAGATGAAGCATATGAGGCAACCTCAATTCCATTTTTTGTAGTTTTATTTTATATACTAAACTAGTGATAAAACAAGAAATTAAAAGATTCAATTGCAAGATCTAAAGATATACCTTGAAGCACTAACCTCCCTGGCAACGGCGCCAGAAAAGAGCTTGATGTCTACTATGCAACCTTCTTCTTGTAGACGTTGTTGGGCCTCCAAGTGCAGAGGTTTGTAGGACAGTAGCAAATTTCCCTCAAGTGGATGACCTAAGGTTTATCAATCCGTGGGAGGCATAGGATGAAGATGGTCTCTCTCAAATAACCCTGCAACCAAATAGCAAAGAGTCTCTTGTGTCCCCAACACACCCAATACAATGGTAAATTATATAGGTGCACTAGTTCGCAAAGAGATGGTGATACAAGTGCAATATGGATGGTAGATATAGGTTTTTGTAATCTAAAAATATAAAAACAGCAAGGTTGCAAGTAACAAAAGTGTGCGAAAATGGTATTGCAATGCTTCGAAACAAGGCCTAGGGTTCATACTTTCACTGGTGCAAGTTCTCTCAACGAGGATAACATAATTAGATCATATAATAATCCCTCAACATGCAACAAAGAGTCACTCCAAATTCACTAATAGTGGAGAACAAACGAAGAGATTATTGTAGGGTACAAAACCTCCTCAAAGTTATTCTTTCCAATCAATCCATTGGTTATTCCTATAAGTGTCACAAACAGTCCTAGAGTTAGTAGTAAAATAACACCTTAAGACACAAATCAACTAAAGCCTAATGTCACCTAGATACTCCAATGTCACCTCAAGTATCCGCGGGTATGATTATACGATATGCATAGTACAATCTCAGATTCATCTATTCAAACCAACACAAAGAACTTCAAAGAGTGCCCCAAAGTTTCTAACGGAGAGTCAAGACGAAAACGTGTGCCAACCCCTATGCATAGATTCCAAAGGTCATGGAACCCTCAAGTTAATCACCAAAACATACATCAAGTGAATCAATATAATACCCCATTGTCACCACGGGTATCCCACGCAAGACATACATCAAGTGTTCTCAAATCCTTAAAGACTCATCTGATAAGATAACTTCAAAGGGAAAACTCAATCCATTACAAGAGATTAGAGGGTGAGAAACATCGTAAGATCCAACTATAGTAGCAAAGCTCGCGCTACATCAAGATCGTGCCATATCAAGAACACGAGAGAGAGAGAGAGAGAGAGAGAGAGAGATCAAACACATAGCTACTGGTACATACCCTCAGCCCCAAGGGTGAACTACTCCATCCTCGTCATGGAGAGCGCCGGGATGATGAAGATGGCCACCGGTAATGGATCCCCCCTCCGACAGGGTGCCGGAACAGGGTCCCGATTGGTTTTTGGTGGATATAGAGGCTTACGGTGGTGGAACTCCCGATCTAGGTTTCTTTTGGGGGTTTTATGTATTTATAGGAATTTTTGGCGTCGGTCTCATGTCAGGGGGCTCTCCGAGTCATCCACGAGGCAGGGGCGCGCCCAGAGGGGTAGGGCGCGCCCTCCACCCTCGTGGATGGCTCAGGATTCTTCTGGCCCAACTCTTTTACTTCGGGGGCTTCTTTTGGTCCATAAAAAATCATCAAAAATTGGCACGTCAATTGGACTCCGTTTGGTAATCCTTTTGTGTGAAACTCAAAAACAAGGAAAAAAACAGAAACTGGGATTGGGCTCTAGGTTAATAGGTTAGTCCCAAAAATCATATAAAATAGCATATAAATGCATATAAAACATCCAAGATGGATAATATAATAGCATGGAACAATAAAAAATTATAGATACATTGGAGACGTATCATTCTATATCACCGAACCCCGCGACGTCAACTGGGCAGCCCCTCCTGAGTTCAAGTCCGGACCCCCGATGCGGCTCGCGTCATGGATCAACAAGGGTCTGGACTGGGGGTCGACTGATGAGGTGTTGATGCTGCAAAAGCGCATCAAAAACATTATAGAAAAGAACACCAGTCTTACTGATGTGGTCCAGGTGATGCTATTCCACTGGACCCTTCCCTGCTAGCGCCGACCCCTCCATATGTGGGAGTTCAATCCAGAAGGGCCGCGGACCCTGCAGCGATTCTTTGGCACGATGCACGAAGAGATCTAGAAGCTACTTTTCAAGGCCTAGAAGTCGTGGCCAGAGACGACCGACGACATCGGCCTCGACTGTGATCACCCAGCCTGCCCGGTAAGTTTTTTAGTTTCTAAACATATCTTAGTTCAGAAATCAAAGGGTTATGCTGAGACTTCCATCCTTAATCAGGGCTGGATGAAGAAAGTAGAGCGGATCAAGTGTCCGGCTTTGCTTCCCAAAAACCCAGCTGATCCTTTGCTGACAAGGATGCTGGTCCCGACGCCGTACCAGGTGTCGGAGCAAAGGGCTAAGAAGAAGGGCAGGGAGGCCAAAGGTGGCCCCCGTTGCAAAGGTACTCCGGATGCGGTGTCCTGAGATACCGAAGCTCTCTCCTCCCATGAGGGGGATGAAGATGAAAAGGAGGAGGATGGAGAGAGCGATTCTCCCCCTAAGGGGGGGAAGAAGAATAAAGCGGCCTCCGATGACCCAGAGGCGGAGGCGTACAAGAGGGGGAAGATATCCCTCTCGGACGACTCGGATTCGGATGCCGAAGTCATCCCCGAGCGGCGCCCCAGGTCGAAGCCCCTGACCGATTCGTAACTATCCAAGGATGCCTTACATACACTAGTGCAGGATGCTGCTAACGCGACACTACGATCAGAGACCCTTCGAGAAACTATGTGTGATGCAATAATCGCAAACGGTGGTGTCAGAGAACCGTCAAAAATGTCCAAAATGTTTGTGATGACAGATGCATCAAACACGGTTCAGATTTTAGTTGCGTGTGCGATGCAGGGCATATGGTTCAGTTCAATTAACTATTTGTGATGAGGAGTAACAAAAGAAAAGGGCAGCCAGATGAAGGTATGTGCGATACACAGCATACGGTTCACTAGGATGAACTGTTTATGATTAGGCAACACAAAAGAAACGATCAGCCAGGTCAAGGTGTGTGTGATATACGGCATGCGGTTCACTCGGATGAACTGTTTGTGTTGAGACAAGAGAACATAAACGGTTCAATATAACAAGATGTGTGTAATACGCGGCAAACAGGTCTGTAATCAGAAACGTGTGCAAAGACCGATAATAACACAAACGGTTGCTGCTAATATGACGTGTGTGTTGTCCGATGGATTGCATACAGAACAACAACATATATATTACATGCATGATTAACCAAATTAAACATCCAATTACATAGGTGGCTACTACAACCATGGCATTTGTACACACCAAAGTAAACTATTACATGCATAATTTCATAGGTGTCTACTACACACATGACACTCCCACACACCAATAAAGTAAACTATATACTACATGCATGATTAACTAGCATAAATGATCATATGATCATCATCTACTTCTTGTGACGCTTGCTCTGCTTGTGGCTCGACCCGGGCTTGTCGATTTGGATAACAAGGCACTTCCTCATGTCAACGATCCGCCTGTGCATCTCGTAGCATGTGTACACGCTCTTGGCCATGAACTTGAGGTAAAGGTTCATCCAGTCGCCGCATCCAGGCCCTGTGCCAGGATACGGGATTTGTCCTCTGGGCATCCTGCTTCATCATTTCGTAGTAGGGGTCGATGATGGCCGAGGCAAGTTTGACCAGGGAGTCCTTCTTTGTGCTGCCCCAGACCCTATAGTGTTCATGGATTTCGACAAGGTTCTGGCAGGCCAAGCCCGTAACACTGAGCGCTTTTACATCGTCGATGGTTTCCACCGTGGCGAACTTGTAGTCGGTGCTGTTGACAAACCTGTTAAATATGTCGCAAGGCTCTCTGGCCATGCAGTAGTGGTAGATAAGGACATGATGACACACACACAACTGGGCGATGGCAACCTTCTGATCTATGCTGGGACTACCGGCAGTGTACTGGAGGTCGATGCCGACCACCTTGTACTTGTCTCCAGCAAGCAACTGCTCAACGGTGTTGATGTAGTCGTCCACCACGGCCTGGTCGATGGTGTACACCACCAAGAGGTCCGTCTCCCTCACGTGGGTCTCCACTTTATGCTCGCCAAACTCTATCGGAGCACCACTAGACATCCCCTCTCTATGTGTCGTCGTGGGTGTGCTTGTTGTGTTGTGGAGCACGATCGAAAGGTTGAAGAGACTAGGCTATAATGGCCGCAGGAATTAAAGGGGAAGCCGGACGGCCTGGAATATCGATCGGCACGCCCTGATGGCAGTTCTAATTCACAACGCATAACTCCATCGTGTCGCACGTAACTGCATCGCGTGGCAACGTTCACGGCGCAACCACATGCATATGGGGCCCTGACGTGATCGTGCGTAGGCCCAACCGATGGCAGAGGGCATGCGGAGGGACGCGAGCAGAGCGCTCCGCGGTCGCCTCAACGGTGAGCAACCATATATATGCATATAGCAATTGAACACGCAAGGAAAATCTGTCCACAACCCGAGCGCGCCGACGGACGCAAGCTGAGCGCGCCGCGGCGTCAAACGGCGAGCACAGTGCGATGCGGCGCCTAGCGGCGAGCAGAGCTTGCCGAGGGACGCGAGCATAGACCGGCGCCGTGTGTGTTGTGGGCAAACGCTTGCTGGTATATAACCTCAAATTTAACCAACAAAATGATAATGCATGTTACAAAAATTATATAACTGGAAACTGTGTTCAAATACGAATCCGACGATATAATCTTTGGCGACCTGAATTCGTATTTTATTAATTAAATCCTACTTATAAACCAGGACGGGCATATAGTAGTTAATTAAATCGCGAACATTTTTTTATTAAACGTATGTGTACGTGTCCTTTCATCCTTCTCTCGCACGTCTTGTCACCCCGCTGCCGCAGACGGTTCGAGCGCAAGCTTGAGCAGCGCGCGGGGGCGTTCTTTTGGCCAAACGGTGTTGAGCCCGTTCCCGCGCAACCGTGCAGGTTCCTGCACAAGCTTCCCGCCTGACTCGGTGAAATCCCCCCAAATCCCAATGCTTATCAGCCTACTATATTAACCCTCATGGCCGACGAGTCCTGCGTCACATTTTCCCCTCCCTCCTTATAGCTTATCTCGTCTGCTTCTCCCAAAATTGGCAATGGCACCGGACCGTCATCATCGCTCAGCCACTCCACCATCATTAGAGCAGAGCTCTAGCTGGGAGCCTACACCGCAGCGGCGGCGCAGTCCCCGGCTTAGTGTAGTGTGCACGACATCCCAGTTGGGTGTGTGCAGAATACACACCACACGCTCGGTCGCTGGTGCCCATCGGCAGCTGTTGCCGACCGCCGTTGCCGCCACAGCTCCGTCGAAAGCTAGGGCGATCACCCGCTCTGCCACCGTGGCCATCACCTGCTCCGATGCCATGGCCATCACCCCTTTTCCAGCCACTGTGGCCATCAGCCGCTCCGCCACCGCGGCCCAAAGGCGGGAGTTGGTGGTCGTGGCCGCCACCCGATCGTCGTCCGCCTTGGCCGCTAGCCCATCATCGACCGTCGAGATCATCACCCGCTCCACCACCGCTGCTCGCAGGAGGGAGGCGGAGGTGGAGGCCCGCACGTGAGGCAGCGACCTTGCAAGCTATATCGAGTTCCCGCGGTAGGAGGAGGAGCGTCTCGTCGAGCACGCAAAGAGCCTTACCGCCGCCGTGGCCGCGGCATACCCCGACGCAGGGGCGAGGAATCAGGAGATCTACAAGGAGAACCACCACTTCAAGAGGGGTCATCTGGAGCGATAGAGGGCATTCGAGGTGAGCGTAGCTGACGGTGTAGCAGCGGTGGACACCGTATTGCAGTTGTCCAGCTCGTCGGTAGCCTCCTCCTCCTCTTCCTCTTACTGAGCGCCCTCGGCAGAGGAGAGGCTGCCGAAAGTAGTACAAAGCCCCTCCGTAGTAGTATTTAGGGGCTATTTTGTTCAGTTCATCTGACTATACATGTGGTGGAACTGTACAACGTACTTACAATTAGCTAGTATATATAGTTGAACTAGCTATTTTCAGTACGTGGCTGGCAACAATTGGGGAAAAGTTTGGTCGGTTCAGCTGTAAAGTTGAACTGTTTGTATAAATTAAGCATGATTGCTTAATCTATGAATGAAATCTATGCTTAATTACTGAATTTTAGTTACAAAAATTAGATAGTTCTAGTGATTTTTAGCTACATATTTTGACAAATCATAGTGTTACAAGGATTGACAAATGGCAAGGCAACGGGTATTGTTTCATCCCCAAAGGTGGCACGTTCCCTACCGAAAACATCAAGCTTGTTGTGAGAAGCTCTGGTTTGTGAGAAGCTTATACCCAAACCTACCCCAAATGGGACAAAAAATTTACCATGGCATGTTGGGTGCCATTCCATGATAGCATGCCAGGTTTCATGAATTTCAAACGAGTTTTGGATTTACTAGAATTTAAAAACCAGGTATCTCAATGTTTGCGGCCGAGTGACGGTGGCAGGGTGTTTGACATTCATTCCCATTTCTTGCATGGGACCTAAGCATGCAACCAAGGACACATATTTGAAATTTTAACCAATTTATATGCAGTAGAGCATGTGCATGTAGTTCAAATTTGAATTATGCACATAAATGCATTGAAAACTCAATTAATGCATAAGAAATGTGCTAACGAACCCCAAAAATTCCAAAATTTAACACAACACTCATGTTGTTCTATGTTGACACTAGAGAAAAAATTTAAACCAAGAAGAGGCAATGGCTATCATTTCGTCCAGAAAGGTGAAACGTTCCCTACCGAAACCATCAGGCTTGTTGTGAGAAGCTCTGGTTCGTGAGAAGCTCTGGTTCGTGAGAAGCTTATACCCAAACCTGCCCCAAATGGGATAAATTTTTTATGATGACATGTTGATGCCGCTCCATGATAGCATGCCATGTTTCATGAATTACAGACAAGTTTCAGATTTACTAGAATTTAAAAATCAGGTATCTCAATGTTTGTGGCGAGTGACGGTGGCAGGGTGTTTGACATTCATTCCCATTTGTTTCATGGGACCTAAGCATGCAACCAAGGAGACATATTTGAATTTTCAACCAATTTATATGCATTAGAGCATGTGCATGTAGTTCAAATTTGAATTATGCACATAAATGCATTGAAAGGTAAACTAATGCATAAAAATGTCCAAACAAACCCTGAAAAATTCCAAAATGTAACACAACACTCCCTTTGTTCTATGTTGACACTAGAGCAAAAATTCAAAGGTGAAACGTTCCCTACCATAACCATGAGGCTTGTTGCGAGAAGCTCTAGTTTGTGAGAAGATTATACCCCAACCTGCCCCAAATGGGACAATATTTTTACCACTGCATGTTGTTGTCGTTCCATGATACCATGTCAAGTTTCATGAATTTCAGATGAGTTTTCGATTTACTAAAATTTAAAAACCATGTATCTCAATGTTAGCGGCTGAGCGACGGTGGCAAAGGTGTTTGACATCCATTCCCATTCCTTGCATGGGACCTAAGGTTGCAACCAAGGACACACATTTGATTTTTCAAGCCGTTTATATGCACTGGAGCATGTGCATGTAGTTCAAACTTGAATTATGCACATGAACGCATAGAAAACTTAGTTAATGTATAAAAATGTCCACACGAACCCCGAAATATCCCAAAAAATTGCAAACACTCATGTTGTTCTAAGTTGACACGAGAAAAAAAATTAAAGTAAGAAGATGCAACAAATATCGTTTCGTCCCCCAAGGTGGCATGTTCCCTACCGAAACCATCATGCTTGTTGTGAGAGAAGCTCTGGTTTGCGAGAAGCTGATACCATAACCTGGCCCAAATGGGACAATATTTGTTTACCCCAGCATCTTGATGTCGTTCCATGATAGCATGCCAAGGTTCATGAATTTCAAACGAGTTTTGTATTTACTAGAATTATAAACGCAAGCACCTCAACGTTTGCCGGAGAGCCACGATGTCGTGGTGTTTGAAGTTCATCCCCATTTCTTAAATGGGATGTAAGCATCAACCCATGTACACATATATGATTTTACAACCCATTTTGGAGCATCGGAGCATGTGCATGTGGTTTGATTTTGAATTGTGCACCTGAAATGCCTAGAAAACCAAATTACCGTATAAAAATGTCCAAACTAACCCTGAATAATTCCAAATTTTTTGACGACACACCTATAGTTGCATGTTCACTATAGATAGAAGTTCTAGCAATTCAAACACCATCCTTTGCAGTTGTGACCCCATTATGTAATTCAAATCAAGATGAAAAATCAAGTAGATCCCACACATTTTATTATCACCGACCGTGTGAGATGCAATACAAAATATCCTGGAGCACCGTTAGTGTATAGTATGCCCGTGGCTTACGTGGGAAGGTTCGTCGGCTACAATCCACAGCCGTTGTGTCAAGCACACTAGCTCGCTCCCCAAATATCATTTCACTATTCAATCGTCACCGGTGAAAGATGGGGACGTGGACCCGCATCCCGAGGGCAACTTCGGCGGCCCACTCTGGCGAGAGCGCGGCCGTAGCTGCCAGGCGCATGCTAACAAGTTTTGTGAGGGCGACCAGAATCTACGACCGGGTGGCGAAGGCAGCCCAAACGGCCGCTGTTGCTTCTCAGGCAGCGGCAGCAACATCTGCCTCGGGGATAGCAACTGGAGAGAGCGGCACAGCAGCTATCCATTCCACAGTGGCGACCTTATCCCTGATGGAGGCTTTCCAGGACCATGTCGAAGATCCCCACACCCAACTCGTGGCGTTCAACACACAAATCGAAAGAAGCTTCTCCGACAACGGTCGGCAACCCACGGCCGAAGAGTTGGCAATCGCCAAGAGCGTTCGAGCAGCCATCTGTTCCTGTGCAGCATACCTTGCCATTACGGAGCTCGTCAAAGCCCAGATGGCGGCCGCCCACGCCCAGCTCATGGCAGCCTTTTCCAAAGAGATGGCGGACGCGGATGGCGAGATGCATGCCGAGTATGGTGCGATGGATGCCATGGAGCCCCTTCCCAAGTCGACCGTCGGGCGCGAGCTGGACATGGAGGAGGCGGCGGAGATCTACGAGCACTAGCCATAGTAGTACTCTTTGTTTTGTTTAATTAAGAGCGCCAGTCTTTAATTTGTTAGAGTAATGTTTAGGCCAACTAGCTCCGTTTAATTGCTGAACTTGCTCGATTAAGAAGTGTGGGTGTGCTGTAGTCTCCTCTGTGTACCCAAATTATGTAATGACGTGGATGAGCACTATAACCAGGGAAATTGGAACCAAAATTTTTGACGTTCAAACTCATCGCACATGGGTTAAGCTATCTAAATCATTTGTGATGTTCACATATCGTACACAGTTATGAATAAGGGACCGTGTGTGATGACACTTTGCACGCCAGTTTTTCGCTGAAGCGATTCCAATTTTTTGGCTTCCATGGAAATATCTACCTCCCCGCCCCCTCCCCGTTACCAAAAGCCACATTTCCCCTGTTTCCTCCTTCCTTTCCAAGTTGAAACCTTCACTCCTTGCTTGCAGCGCCGCCCCCCTCACTGGCGACCCTCCTTCACGCTAGTAATCCACACCCGACCCCCATCCTCCTCCTCCTTCCACATCCCACATGCCCCGACCGCCGGCACGAGCGTGACACGTTCCACCCAAATCACCGACCCCTCCCCCAAATAAGCGCCAGCCTAAGCCATGGTGCACGCAGTATAGCCAGGATCTCAAGGAGCATTTGGTAGCGGAGAAGCAAATCGCGCCCGCACGCGCGGATGAGGTTACGATGGCTGCCATTCGTGCCGACCCCCAGATCTTGGAGGAGCGCCTTGCCATTTGCTAGCTACGCCGGTTAAGCATGCTCGGTTTACCCGTTGCGTGTGCTGCTCTGCCTTTCCTTAACAAATTCTAGTGAATTGTGCTATCTACTTTTACCATGCAATATGCTCCTCTAGTGTATATGTTCTATATGTCGTGCAATGTGGTGCTCACTTATTAACTGTTTGGTTAATTAGTTCTCGTGTTCAGTTAACTGTTTGGTTCAATTATGCAAATGTGATGTTCAATTCTTCAGGGTGCAATTTTGTATTGTCTTCAATGTGAGAAATAAATTAAATTTTTCTTTACAAAATACATGAGAAACAAATCCAATTGCTATATTTCAAAGTTGTCAAGCATGCTTGGTTTGGTTAACTGTTTGATCTTCTAGTATGTTATACATCGTGCAATGTGGTGCTCATTTAACGTTTGGTTCATTTGTTGTGGTGTTTAGTTAACTGTTTGGTTCCATTCTGCAATGTGATGTTCAATTGTTGTGGGTGCATTTTGTTATTGTATGTGAGAAATAAATTTAATTTGGCTATACTAAATACATGAGAAACAAATACAATTGTTACATTTCCAAGTTGTTTAGCATGCTTGGTTTGGTTAACTGTCCGATCTTCTATTAGGAGTATGTTATATTGTGCAATGTGGTGCTTAGTTAATGTTTGGTTTATTTGTTGTGGTGATTAGTTAGCTGCTTGGTTCAATTCTGCAATGTGCTTATTTTTCATCAACATATTTTACTAATAGCATGCGGACCCTCACTTAACCGTATAACTAACTAACTTATATGTGTTGCAGGGAAGCAATGGGAAGCACCGAGGTTTACAATCGAGGTTTGCACATGCATGGTCCTTTGTCTAATAGCACATTATTGGGCAATTGCAAGAACCATTCTAATACTTAGGTTTTAAACAATTTGGTCTTGCACATGTAGGTCCTGCTATCAGAGGTTTTGACCCACTGTTCGACCCTTTTTGCATATGGGGAAATGAGTTGTCCATGAATATCAATCAACTCAAGAAACTCAGAAAGATTGTTAGGATAAAGAAATTAGCGACAGAAACAGCAAGATCTATGTCTGCGCAATGGAGAAGACATCGGTTCACTATAGGATGGTACTAACCTATTATACCTTGTCTTTTTATTCCTTTGCCCCATTTCCAATATAGAGAAGATATTTATGCACACCTTGTTTTCAGGCCTTTCCAAAACAGTTCACTAATGATTACCTCTCAAACCACCTGTATGGACAGGAGGTGAGGAAGGTATTCATACAACACCCACGGTTCAATATTGAAGTGTTCCTGGGGAGGACGAAGGATGGACAGTCAATCATCCACAGGCACTAGCCTAAAGTTGCAAAGACCTTCAACATCAATGAAGGCTCAATATTCGCCTTCTGCTTCACCAGTTTTCCTGATGAGATACATCTGTCTATGTACCGTCTATGATGCTAATTTCAAAAGGTTCTAGATGTTACATGTGAAACTTGGTGCTGATGCAGTTCTGTAATGGGGTAGCTGAGTGCTAAAGCTATATCATATTGTACTCTGATGTATTTCAATTATGAAATCCTGCTTCCTTAATATGGGAATGAAATATATTATGTGTTTAATATGACTATAAATTAGATTAATAAATGGATTATTAATAATAGGGCAATTAGCCTACTAATGGCGAATTAGCTTGCTAATTGGTTTTTGCTATTGCGAACGGTTATTGAGAAAATACCGTGGGCAATGACCTAAGGCAACACACACAGTTTCTAGGAATAAACCGTTTTGGATTGATGAACAATCACACATGACATTCTCTTCAAAACTATTTGCGTTAGGCCACCTTGCGCAAACGTTTACCGCATAAAAACTGTGTGTGATGAACAGCCTTTGCCACATAGTTTCTTCTACGCACCATGTGTGATACATTCAATAACGCAAACGATAGATTTTTAATATTGTGTGCAATGGGAACGCCATTACAAACGATTTAATGGGGAAAATCGTGTGTGATGTACCTATGAACGAAAATGCTTTCCTTGCAGTGACTGTGTGGGATGTTTATACGGACGGAAACGTTTCGCGGGGACTGACTGTGTGGGATGTACTTACGACCGGAAATGATTTCACCTGTATAATTATATTTTTTTAGCACTATTGTACGTATAACCGTATTTGCTCGCTCGCTGGCCGCACACGACATCATTTTGCCGAGCGTGTGTGTCAGGAGGGCATATCCCCGACGGTTTATGGGTCGTGTGGGACGGACACCCTAATCGCCCACACTCACTAGGCGACGGTTCCAAATGCCGTTGCTGAAAGGGGTTTAAAACCGTTTGTATAGCACTGACGCGTACCACTGATATATCGGCGTTTATAGTTGTATTTTTTAATACATTATATTGTATGCTTCAGTCCAGGCCGTGATCTCCCCCAACTATCATCATCTCCGGGAAACTCGCTGGAGCCGGGGATGGTGGAGAGTGAGACGCCTCCGCGGGCCTCTCCTCCAATCGCTACAGACGACACCGAAGTCATGTCCCGAAGAGCCTCTCCAAGCCGTGGAGAGGTGCGGGAGTCCGTCAAGACGGCGCCAAAGGGTAACGCCTTGGCTGCCGAAGACATGGGGGGACCAACCTCCATGGAGACTGATGACGGGGGCCATGACTGATACGTCTCCAACGTATCTATAATTTTTTATTGTTCCATGCTATTGTATTACCCGTTTTGGATGTTTATGGGCTTTACTTTACACAATTATATCATTTTTGGGACTAACCTACTAATCGGAGGCCCAGCCCGTATTGCTGTTTTTTTGCCTATTTCAGTGTTTCGAAGAAAAGGAATATCAAACGGAGTCCAAACGGAGTCCAAACGGAATGAAACCTTCGGGAGCTTGATTTTTGGAACGAACGTGATCCAAAGGACTTGGAGTGCAAGTCAAGAAGCAGTCGAGGCGGCCACGAGGGTGGAGGGCGCGCCCACCCCTACTGGCGCGCCCCCCTATCTCGTGGGCCCCTCGGGCGGCTACCGACCTAATCCTTCCTCCTATATATACCCACGTACCCCGAGAACATCAAATGAAACCACGAAAAACTATTTCCACCACCGTAACCTTCTGTATCCGCGAGATCCCATCTTGGAGCCTTCGCCGACGCTCCACCGGAGGAGGAATTGACCATGGAGGGCTTCTACATCAACACCATAGCCCCTCCGATGAGTTGTGAGTAGTTTACCACAGACCTTCGGGTCCATAGTTATTAGCTAGATGGCTTCTTCTCTCTTTTTGGATCTCAATACCATGTTCTCCTTGATCTTCATGGAGATCTATTCGATGTAACTCTTTTTGCGGTGTGTTTGTTGAGATCCGATGAATTGTGGGTTTCTGATCAAGTTTATCTATGAGAAATATTTGAATCTCCTCTGAATTCTTTTATGTGTGATTAAGTTATCTTTGCAAGTCTTTTTGAATTATCAGTTTGGTTTGGCCTACTAGATTGATCTTTCTTGCAATGGGAGAAGTGCTTAGCTTTGGGTTGAATCTTGCGGTGTCCTTTCCCAGTGACATCAGGGGCAGCAAGGCACGTATTGTATTGTTGCCATCGAGGATAAAAAGATGGGGTTTATATCATATTGCATGAGTTTATCCCTCTACATCATGTCATCTTTCTTAATTTGTTACTCTGTTCTTTATGAACTTAATACTCTAGATGCATGCTGGATAGCGATCGATGTGTGGAGTAATAGTAGTAGATGCAGGCAGGAGTCGGTCTACTTGTCACGGACGTGATGCCTATATACATGATCATGCCTAGATAATCTCATAATTATTCGTTTTTCTATCAATTGCTCGATAGTTATTTGTTCACCCACCGTAATACTTATGCTATCTTGAGAGAGGCCGCTAGTGAAACCTATGGCCCCCGGGTCTATCTTTTATCATATAAGCTTTTTATCTACTTTTATTTGCATGTTTACTTTTCCAATCTATATCATAAAATACCAAAAATATATTTATCTTATCATACTATCTCTATTAGATCTCACTTTCGCAAGTGGCCGTGAAGGGATTGACAACCCCTTTATTGTGTTGGTTGCGAGTTCTTTGTTTGTCTGTGTAGGTGTGTGGGACTTGTGAGGAGCCTCCTACTGGATTGATACCTTGGTTCTCAAAAACTGAGGTAAATACTTACGCTACTATTGCTGCATCACCCTTTCCTCTTTGAGGAAACCAACGCAAGCTCAAGACGTAGCAAGAAGGATATTTGGCGCCGTTGTCGGGGAGGTCTTCGCTCAAGTCAAGACATACCAAGTACCCATCACAAACTCATCTCTCTCGCATTTACATTATTTGCCATTCGCCTCTCGTTTTCCTCTCCCCCACTTCACCCTTGCTGTTTTATTCGCCCTCTCTTTCCCAATCTTCTCCTCTCTCTTCCGCTTGCCTTTTTGTTTGAGTGTTGGATTACTTGTCGCCATGGTGCAAGATAATACCAAATTGTGTGATTTCTCTAATACCAATAATAATGATTTCCTTAGTACTCCGATTGCTCCTCTTAATGATGTTGAGTCTTGTGAAATCAATACTGCTTTGCTGAATCTTGTTATGAAAAATCAATTCGCCGACCTTCCTAGTGAAGATGCCGCTACCCATCTAGACAACTTTGTTGATTTGTGTGAGATTCAAAAGAAGAAACATATGTATAATGATATTGTTAAATTGAATTTATTTCCGATTTCACTTAGAGATCGTGCTAAAGTTTGGTTTTCGTCTTTGCCTAAAAATAGTATTGATTCTTGGAACAAGTGCAAAGATGCTTTTATCTCTAAATATTTTCCTCCCGCTAAGATTATCACTCTTAGGAACGATATTATGAACTTTAAACAACTTGATCATGAGCATGTTGCCCAATCTTGGGAAAGAATGAAATTGATGATTCACAGTTGCCCTACTCATGGCTTGAATTTATGGATGATCATGCAAAAAATTTATGCCGGCTTGAATTTTGCTTCTAGAAATCTTTTAGATTAGGCCGTGGGAGGCACGTTTCTGGAAATCACTTTAGGAGATTCTACAAAACTTCTTGATAATATTATGGCTAATTATTCTCAATGGCACTACTTAGATCTATCCTCGCTTTTATGCCTAGCTAGCGGCATTAAACGATAGCGCTAGTTGGGAGGCAACCCAATTTTATTTGTGTTATTTTTGTTTATGTTTAGTAATAAATTTTGCATCTACCTTCTTTTTAGATGTGTTTTTATGTTTTAGTTAGTGTTTGTGCCAAGTAGAACCTATAGGATAACCTATGGTGATAGTTAATTTGATTCTGCTGAAAAACAGAAACTTTGCGCGCACAAAATTAGTTTTGTTAATTCGCAGAAACGTGATTTTGCGTAGATTCTTTTTTCTGTACATCAATAGACAAATTTCCCAGGACTTCCTATTTTGGTAGGATGTTTAGAGTTCCAGAAGTATTCGAGGGTTACAGATTACTACAGACTATTCTGTTTTTGACAGATTCTGTTTTTTGTGTGTTGTTTGCTTGTTTTGATGCATCTATGGCTAGTATTAAGTGGTATGAACCATAGAGAACTTGAAATACAGTAGGTTTAACACCAATATAAATAAAGAATGAGTTCATCACAGTACCTTATGTGGTGGTTTTGCTTTCTTTCTCTAACGGAGCTTATGAGATTTCCTGTTGAGTTTTGTGTTGTGAAGTTTTCAAGTTTTGGGTAAAGATTTGATGGACTATGGAATAAGGAGTGGCAAGAGCCTAAGCTTGGGGATGCCCATGGCACACCAAGATATTCAATAATAGCCAAAATCCTAAGCTTGGGGATGCCCCCGGAAGGCGTCCCCTCTTTCGTCTTCGTTCATTGGTAACTTTACTTGGAGCTATATTTTTATTCGCCACATGATATGTGTTTTGCTTGGAACGTCTTGTATGATATTAGTTTTTGCTTTTAGTTTTCCACAATCATCCTTGCTGTACAGACCTTTGGGAGAAGTCCACTTGATTAGAATTAATTAGAATACTCTATGTGCTTCACTTATATTTTTTGAGCTTGATAATTTTTGCTCTAGTGCTTCACTTGTATCTTTTAGAGCACAGCGGTGGCTTAATTTTGTAGAAATTGCTAGTATCTCATGCTTCACTTATATTATTTTGAGAGTCTATTAGAACAGCATGGTATTTGCTATGGTTATAAAATTGGTCCTAGAATGATGGGAACCCAAGTTGGGTATAATAAAAACTATCATAGAAAGTGAATTGGATGCTATGATCAATTTGATGCTTGATAATTGTTTTGAGATATGGAGGTAGTGATATTAGAGTCATGCTAGTTGGGTGATTATGAATTTAGAGAATACTTGTGTTGAAGTTTGTGATTCCCGTAGCATGCAGATATGGTGAACCACTTTGTGATGAAGTTGGAGCACAATTTTATTTATTGATTGTCTTCCTTATGAGTGGCGGTCGGGCACGAGCGATGGTCTTTTCCTACCAATCTATCCCCCTAGGAGCATGCGCGTAGTACTTTGTTTTTGATGACTTGTAGATTTTTGCAATAAGTATATGAGTTCTTTATCACTAATATTAAGTCCATGGATTATACACACTCTCACCCTTCCACCATTGCTAGCCTCTCTTGTGCCGCGCAACTTTCACCGGTACCATACACCCACCATATACCTTCCTCAAAACAGCCACCATACCTACCTATTATGGCATTTCCATAGCCATTCCGAGATATATTGCCATGCAACTTTCCACCGTTCCGTTTATTATGACACGCATCATCATTGTCATATTGCTCTTTGCATGATCATGTAGTTGACATCGTATTTGTGGCAAGGCCACCTTCATAATTTTCATACATGTCACTCTTGATTCATTGCATATCCCAGTACACCACCGGAGGCATTCATATAGAGTCATATCTTGTTGAGTTGTAATCTTGAGTTGTAAGTAAATAAAAGTGTGATGATCTTCATTATTAGAGCATTGTCCCAGTGAGGAAAGGATGATAGAGACTATGATTCCCCCACAAGTCGGGATGATTCTTAGGACTTTATAAAAAAGGACAAAAGAAGAAAAAAAAAGTGGAAGAGGCCCAAAAAGAAAGAAAAAAATAAAAATAATAAAAAATAAAGAAGAAAGAAAAAAATTAAATGAGGGAAAAAGAGAGAAGGGACAATGCTACTATCCTTTTTACCACACTTGTGCTTCAAAGTAGCACCATGCTCTTCATGATAGAGAGGCTCCTATATTGTCACTTTCATATACTAGTGGGAATTTTTCATTATAGAACTTGGCTTGTATATTCCAATGATGGGCTTCCTCAAAAGTGCCCTAGGTCTTTGTGAGCAAGCAAGTTGGATGCACACCCACTTAGTTTCTTTTGTTGAGCTTTCATACATTTATAGCTCTAGTGCATCCGTTGCATGGCAATCCCTACTCACTCACATTGATATCTATTAATGGGCATCTCCATAGCCCGTTGATACGCCTAGTTGTTGTGAGACTATCTTCTCCTTTTTGTCTTCTCCACAACCACCATTCTATTCCACATATAGTCCTATGTCCATGGATCACACTCATGTATTGCGTGAAAGTTGAAAAAGTTAGAGATTACTAAAGTATGAAACAATTGCTTGGCTTGTCATCGGGGTTGTGCATGATTAAATACTTTGTGTGATGAACATAGAGCAATACCCATACTATATGATTTTGTAGGGATAACTTTCTTTAGCCATGTTATTTTGAGAAGACATTATTGCTTTGATTAGTATGCTTGAAGTATTATTATTTCTTGTGTCAATATGAACTTATATTTTGAGTCATTTGGATCTGAACATTCATGCCACAATAAAGAAAATTACATTGAGAAATATGCTAGGTAGCATTCCACATCAAAAATTCTGTTTTTATCATTTACCTACTCGTGGACGAGCAGGAATTAAGCTTGGGGATGCTTGATATGTCTCCAACGTATCTACCCGTTTTGGATGTTTATGGGCTTTACTTTACACATTTATATCATTTTTGGGACTAACCTACTAACCGGAGGCCCAACCTGTATTGCTGGTTTTTTGTGTGCCTATTTCCGTGTTTCAAAGAAAAGGAATATCAAACAGAGTCCAAACGGAATGAAACCTTCAGGAGCGTGATTTTTGGAACGAACGTGATCCAGAGGACTTGGAGTGCAAGTCAAGAAGGAGTCGAGGCGGCCACGAGGGTTGAGGGTGCGTCCACCCCTACTGGGCACGCGCCCCTATCTTGTGGGCCCCTCAGGCGGCCACCGACCTACTTCTTCCTCCTTAATATACCCACGTACCCCGAGAACATAAAAGGAGACCACGAAAAACTATTTCCACCACCATAACCTTCTGTATCCGTGAGATCCCATCTTGGAGCCTTCGTCGGCGCTCCGCTGGAGGGGGAATCGACCACGGAGGGCTTCTACATCAACACCATAGCTCCTCCGATGAGTTGTGAGTAGTTTACCATAGACCTTCGGGTCCATAGTTATTAGCTAGATGGCTTCTTCTCTCTTTTTGGATCTCAATACCATGTTCTCCTTGATCTTCTTGGAGATCTATTCGATGTAACTCTTTTTGCGATGTGTTTGTCGAGATCTGATGAATTGTGGGTTTATGATCAAGTTTATCTATGAGAAATATTTGAATCTCCTATGAGTTCTTTTATGTGTGATTAAGTTATCTTTGCAAGTCTCTTCGAATTATCAGTTTGATTTCGCCTACTAGATTGATCTTTCTTTCAATGGGAGAAGTGCTTAGCTTTGGGTTCAATCTTGCGGTGTCCTTTCCCTGTGACAGCAGGGGCAGCAAGGCACGTATTGTATTGTTTCCATCAAGGATAAAAAGATGGGGTTTATATCATATTGCATGAGTTTATCCCTCTACATCATGTCATCTTTCTTAATGTGTTACTCTGTTCTTTATGAACTTAATACTCTAGATGCATTCTGGATAGCGGTTGTTGTGTGGAGTAATAGTAGTAGATGCAGGCAAGAGTCGGTCTACTTGTCATGGACATGATGCCTATATACATGATCATGCCTAGATAATCTCATAATTATTCGCTTTTCTATCAATTGCTCGACAATAATTTGTTCACCCACCGTAATACTTATGCTATCTTGAGAGAAGTCGCTAGTGAAACCTATTACCCCCGGGTCTATCTTTTATCATATAAGCTTTCTATCTACTTTTATTTGCATCTTTACTTTTCCAATCTATATCATAAAATACCAAAAATATATTTATCTTATCATACTATCTCTATTAGATCTCACTTCCGCAAGTGGCCGTGAAGGGAGTGACAACCCCTGTATTGCGTTGGTTGCGAGTTCTTTGTTTGTTTGTGTAGGTGCGTGGGACTTTTGAGGAGCCTCCTAGTGGATTGATACCTTGGTTCTCAAAAACATAGGGAAATACTTACGCTACTATTGCTGCATCACCCTTTCCTCTTCAAGGAAAACCAACGCAAGCTCAAGACGTAGCAATGACCAATCTGGCCCCCAGCCGAACACTATTTCGGAGACCCATACGGCTCCGGAATCGGGCGAGCGACCCCCTTTGAAGGAGGGGGGGCGTCGACTCCACGGCGACCTCATTCAATCCGGAGGCGCTGGATACTTTGGCGGAAGCACTTCGTCGTGCTTCCGTCATGGAGGAGCATCGTACCTTGATGGGTATGGTCGTAGAGAAGATTCAGTCCGCCAAAAGTGGGCTGAACGAAGCCTTTACCAGCCTATTAATAGGCTTTGAGGTATGCGATATAATTTTCTAACCAATTTTAATAAAGGAATATGCCTATATAGATAGTAGCCCCTGACACTCTGTCCGGCTTGAGCGAAGCTGGACAGATGATCACATAGTGTTCGGAAGAGGTGACATATTACTCTGTTGTACAACAGGCTTCCTTGCTGGCGGCGAGCGCCCAGGGTGCCAAAGTTTCCCAACTCACTTGGAAGCTGTGGCTGGTCGATGAAGAAGTAGCCCGCATCAACAAGTGGTTTGAGGAGACACAAGGTATGCGTGCATTGAGGAGTTTGATCATATATCTCTAATGGTATATCCAAAAAATGTATATATGTTAGTCGTTTTAAACTGACTAAAAATGTTATAAATATACTCGCAGTTGGCGCCAACGAGGTCGAGTCCCTCAAGAGCGCCCTCACTGAAGCCAAGAAGGAGGCTGAGGCGAGCAGGGCGGCCGCGGACAAAGCGGCCAAAAATTTAGAAGAGGAGCAGACCACCCGCCGTCGACATGAGGCGCGGGTGGGCGAGGTCAAAAAAGAGCTCAAGGACGCAATCGCTAAATGCAAATTCTTGGAGCAGAAGAGTTCGGAGCAGGCCTTTGAGCTCACCAAAGCTCGTGAGAGCCTGAAGGAAGCCCGGGTTGATGCCCAGGGCGCTCGCCAGGAGATCCAAGAGGCAAGGCGGATTGCGGCTGGTAAGGCCTTTATCATGCAGAGTAGATATACTGGTAGGAGATATATTTTACTAACCCGAGTTCGGAGTTCTCTAGGCGCCTTTGCAGATCTGCCAAGGAGTATTGCGGATGCCGCCACATTCTTCCGAGCTGTAGAGGGGAGCTACAAGGAGAAATTGTTCTGGTTCCAGTACCTTGTGCCAGAGCTTCCGGTGCCCCTGAGTGGCCAGCTGAATTAGTTGTCCGAGCTTCATAGGGTGGCCGGACTAGCCATGATGGACATAATAGTCCGTCTAGGCCAGCCGAGGCCACATCTAGCAGCCACTTCGAACTCGTGAAGAGGCTGGTCGAGGCGCTTCCTCGGATCGATGCCCTTAAGCGGTCGTCCTGTATTGAAGGTGCTCGGATGGCCTTGGCCCGCATCAAGGTGCAGTGGGCGAAGATGAAGGCCACCGATATTGCCACCACTGGGCCACCTGAGGGCAAGGAGCACCGGCGGCCGGAGAGGTACTTTGACGCGGTCCTCGAGGGAGCCCGCATTGTAGAAGGCCAGTTCTCCAAGGAAATTATATTTGAGTAGTTGTGTCCAGTTTGTAAGAGTCATGCAATGAACTAATTATGCAAAAATGGTTGTGCTTTTTATGATTAGTTTATCCTCCTATTTTGGCCGTTTATATGTCTGAAAGGTTACCAGTAGTCGGCTTCAACCCCCATGTAAATATTACAGGGGTGTTCGGGAACGCATGACAACACTTAAACCAACGTCTTGGTCCGATGTAGGAGGCATCTTGAGGAATGAACTAGGCAATCAGACTATGCGGCTTTAGTACTTTCACTTAGCCATAAGAGTCCATTGGTGGTGGTAAATACTAGCCCCTCGTTGCATGATCGGCAATCCGGAATGCGACGCCTTTGCAACGCGGCTGGTCGAAAACCTAGCCCCTCATATAACACGACATAAAGCGTGAACGATTCGTAGTATAACACTAAGTCACCGGATTGCTGACCTGCTCTCACCTATCATGACAGTCACTTTTCGGCTTTCTCTACTGAGGTACTGAACCAGACAAACCAAAAGTACAACCGCAGTAGTTCTCCCTTTACCACCTTAGCCAAACTTGCAGAACGTAAGGTGGCAAACACAGGAGTCGGGCAACCCAACTATATACCAAAGACATGATTTGGAGCCGATGCATATAATGCCATATCCGGGACGCCGAAGAGTTCCCTATAGGTGTTTGGACTTAAGAATTTTGCGGGGCCGAATACAGCCCCTGGTATGAAGACCGTGTCAAGCCACGTATGTCAGTCAAACATAAGGAAGAGTGTAGATGACAAGAAAAGAATCCAAAACCCAACCAAGAAGGTGATAATCATCTGTGCCCTTTATATCTTTATTGATATGTCAATGACAGGCAATGTCGTTCAATATTAAGGTCATATTACATGCCCAAAGAGAAAAAGAAAAGATTTTACATAAAGGAAAGTCTAGCACATGGCCTAAAAATCATAGTTCAGAAGATCAACTCCAATGATGCCCTGCCGCATATCTGTGCCTTTTCTCCTCAGTAGTGAGTCCTTTGAAAGGAGTATTTGATGGTTCGAAACGCACCAGCCTTAAAAGGATCTCCTGCGACAACCATCTTGCAAGTAGGGCTCTTGATGAACCTGTATTAAAAGGAAAAAAAGATATATGCGGTCCAACTATGGTCAAGCCATGCAATGGACTTCTTCAGAAGTGTTCCTCGGGCGTCGCCCAAGGTATTTTTAGTGTGTAATTATGTACGTGCGGGACATAAGCCGCAACTAGTGGGGCGATCGGCGGAGGCCGAACTGCTAATCAGTGTCCGGATCCACTGATTTATCGCTATTATGCGCGTACTAGACTCGTTTGGATACGTTGTTGGCTTTATTGGCCGGTGAACTATTCGACTTGATAAGGCCGCTATACACTTCGGTTGCAAGGGCCGCGGTGTGCTCTTCAGTATGGAGTGAGCACTCCATATTACCATTGATTGTAATAACACCATGAGGTCCAGGCATTTTGAGCTTAAAGTAAGCATAGTGTGGGACTGCATTTAAGCGGGCGAAAGCAGTTCGTCCGAGCAATGCATGGTAGCCACTGCGAAAAGGGACGATGTCGAAGATTAGATCTTCACTGCAAAAGTTATCTGGGGAGCCGAATACTACCGCTAGTGTAATTGAGCCCGTACGACGGGCCTCCATTCCTGGTATCACACCTTTAAAGGTAGTGTCACTAGGCTTGATTCGTCATGGGTCGATCCCCATCTTACGGACAATATCTTGATAGATCAAGTTGAGACTGCTTCCTCCGTCCATAAGGACTCTAGTGAGGTGGTATCCATCAATGATTGGATCAAGAACCAGGGCGGCCAAACCCCCGTGGTGGATACTAGTTTGGTGGTCCCTGCAATCAAAGGTGATCGGACAAGTTGACCATGGGTTAAACTTGGGAGCGACAGGCTCTACGGCATAGACGCCCCGTAGTGCATGTTTGTGCTCCCTTTTGGGGATATGAGTGACATATATCATGTTCATTGTCTTCACCTCGGGAGGGAAACTGCTTCTGACCCCTGGTGTTCAGCTGACGGGGCTCGTCATCGTCTTTGCTTGGAGGCCCCTTTCCCTTGTGTTCGGTATTTATCTTACCAGCCTGTTTGAAAACCCAATAGTTCCTGTTGGTATGATTTGCAGGCTTATTGGGTGTGCCGTGAATCTGACAGGGCCTCTCGAGGATTTTATCTAAGCTGGATGGTCTGTCTTTGTTGCCTTTGAAAGGTTTCTCGCTGACTGAACTTAGGACCACTGAATCCGGCATTGACTGCCGTATCGTCTATGTCATCATTGTTGTTATTCCGACATTTGTTTTTATTGCGGTGAGGTTTACCATTGCCGTCCCGCACCTCAGAGGTGCCGGGGTTGCCTGAGTTGTTGCTTCTACGAGCCAACCAGCTGTCTTCGCCCACACAGAAGCAGGTCATGAGTGTCGTTAAGGCTGCCATGGTCTTCGACTTTTCTTGCCCAAGATGTCGGGCGAGCCATTCGTCACGGACGCTGTGCTTAAAGGCCGCTAAGGATTTGGTGTCCGAACATTCTATGATCTGGTTCTTTTTAGTTATGAACCGATTCCAAAGCTTGCAAGCTGATTCGCCTGGCTGCTGAATTATGTGACTCAAGTCATCAGCATCCGGTGGTCGGATATAAGTGCCCTGAAAGTTAGCCCTAAAAGCATCTTCCAAGTCTTCCTAGGTTCCAATGGAGGTTTTTGGGAGGATGTTTAGCCAGTGCCATGCTGGTCCTTTCAGCTTTAGAGGAAGATATTTAATGGCATGGAGATCGTCTCCTTGAGCCATATGAATGTGGAGAAGAAAATCTTCGATCCAGACAGCCGGATCTGTCGTTCCATCGTACTGCTCGATGTTTACGGGTTTAAACCCTTTTGGAAATTGATGCTCCATGACCTCATCGGTGAAGCATAGGGGGTGTGCGGCCCCTCTATATCGCGCAATGTCGCGGCGGAGATCGGCTGACATCTGAGTTCGGTTCTGACCCCGAACATAGTAACGGTCGTCATGCCGGGCTTCATAGCCATTATCTCGTGTCGGGGCACGACCCCTTGATCCGTAGATTAATGTAGTCTGACCAGCTTTATTGGCTAGGTCGCGTTGCAAGTCGTACGTGTATCCCGCTGCTGCTGTCTCCCTGCCTCTTCGGCGAGGGGGTGTGGGTTGGTGTTCGGCTTTATATGTCGTTTTATCTCGTCCACATGGTGGTCGATCTGGTTGGCCTGCCTGATTGTATTTTTACGGTATTGGTTCAAGGACTTCATCGCTGAATTGAGGTAGCAGCTTGCGCCTAGGGTAACTTTTGACAGGTCGCTCTTGGACGTATTCCTCAGCGGCCAAGACCTTAGTCCACCTTTCATTCAGCGTATCTTGCTCAACTTTGAGCTGTTGCTTCTTCTTCTTCAGGCTTCAGGTTGTAGCAATGAGCTGTTGCTTAAAGCATTCTTGGTCGAGGGGTTCCTCTAGGACAATGAAGTCTTTGTCACCGAGGCTAACCTCCTCTTTGGATTCTGGCATATAGTTGTTGTCCTCCTCATCTTCGTTGTCAGCATGTTTGGGGCTATATTCACCCTTTCTTGCTCGTCCTGTTCGGATGTAGGCGCGATAGGGTATTCGGGATCTTTGGCGCCATCCGGAGTCTCGTTGTCTCCAGTGCCGGTATTACTATCCTTTTGCCCAACGCGATCGTGAGCGGCGCCGCTGATGTCAGCGCTTTGGTGGTTTATTGATGGGTTTGTTCTCATATGGGCTCGAGTTGTCCTCGTTATTCTTCAGAGTGTCCACCATGTACACATCGTAGGTTAAGGTGGCCGTCCAATGCCTTGTGACGGGTGGGACTTGGCTTGGTTCGGCGTCGGCATCGTCGTCCATGCCGTCGATGTCTTTGGACGCATAGTCCAACATGTCGGTTAAGTCCTCGACAGTGGCTATTAAGTGGGTGGTGGGTGGGGCATAAGATTCCCCGCTCTCAGCCCCCAGTCCAGGCTGGGGACAGTTCGAAGGTAAGGCCTTAGTGATGGCGAGAGACTGCATCAGTCCCAGTGCTTCGTCTAAGAGAGGAAGTGGGACCGCAAACTGCGGATCTGCTAGGCTAAGTTCGGCATGGGACGCCTGATGGGACCCGCTGAGTGTAGACCTTGGCAGTTCGGGATGGTTGCCCAGAGCCAAGTCTAAGACTGCATCTGGGTCTTCGGTAGGGAGTTCCGTAAGGGGAAGGAGTCCGGCGGGGCTCAAGCTCCCATCTTCGGATGATGAGACCTGCCCCAGATCTAAGGCCGAGGTGGGTGTTGGTGTTGACCCCTAGGCGGGATCTGACTAGGGATTTGAAGAGTCTCCTTGGCGGGGACACAAAGTGGAGGACGAGGCCGTGAATCCATTGAAGACTAGGTCTCCTCGGACGTCAGCAACATAATTCAGGTTTCCAAACCTGATCTGGTGGCTGGGGGCATAACTATCGACCTGCTCGAGGCGGCCAATCGAGTTGGCATGATGCACAAAGCCATCGAACACAAAAACTTGTCCGGGGAGAAAGGTCACCCTGGATGCAGCGTCATCGTTGACGAAGAGATGAGCCATCGATCCTTATGTCGATGATACAATGAAGCTCTCAATAAAAGCACCAATGTCGGCGTCAAAACCAGAAGATCTCGGGTAGGGGGGCCCAAGTTGTATGTCTGAGGATCAATGGTAACTATGGCAAAAGGACACGGTGTTTACCCAGGTTCGGGCCCTCTTAATGTAGGTAAAACCCTACTCTTGCTTGATTATGTTCGAGGGTATAGGGGTTACAAGTGTTGATCTACCTCGATATCGATTCGGCTAACCCTAGATAGCTAGCCTAGCAATGTTATGATCCTGCCTCCGACCTACCCTCCGGTTTATATAGACACTGGAGGGGCTTAGGGTTGTACAAAGCCGGTTTTACAAAAAGGAATAACATATTCGGACACCTATACTTGCCATCCACGCATACGGGAGTCCCCACCTGACACGAGAGGTGATCTTCTGTCTTGTATCTAGACGGCCCATCAATCCGGCCCACATTAATAGACCGGACGCCCATGGACCGCCTAGTCCAGGACTCCCATAGGGGGGATAGGCGCGCGCCCTGGTGCCTAGTGGGCACCTGGGTGTCCACCTCTAGTATTTCCTTTCTCCAGTATTTTTAATATATTCCAAAATAAATCTCTGTAAAATTTCAGCTCATTTGGAGATGTGCAGAATAAGTATCTCTGAGGTAGCTTTTTTAGGTCCAGAATTCCAGCTGTCGGTATTCTCCCTCTTTTGTGAACCTTGCATATTATGATAGAAAAGGCATTAGAATTACTCCAGTGTTATATTGCATAAAAACACTATAAATAATAGTAGGAAAACATGATGCAAAATGGACGTATCAACTCCCCCAAGCTTAGACCTCGCTTGTCCTCAAGCAAAAGCCGATATCGAAAATCATGTCCACATGTTTAGAGAGAGATGTCGATAAAAACAAAATATGAACATAGTAGCACCATGCTTATTATTATAATATCAATAGACTTTATCACAAGACTTCTCAAGAGCAAGTAACAATTCGTCACAACATCTAAGTATAAAGCATAAATTTCTTGAAAACTAACAAACTATGTTCTCAGTCAACTTTGCAATTGCAATTCATCATATTTTAAGGAAGGATCTCGTATCGGAGCCTTTTGGAAAGTCCACATCCTCAACCATGATTTAGTCTTCTATGATTGCTAACACTCACAACATATATATGGAGTGTCGTGGAATTGTCAGGGCAGATGTCCTTGGTGTGAGGACTTAGTCGCGAGGTCAACGCATCTATGTGGTAGCTTGAGAGGGGTTGGGTGGAATCGAGAGACGCAACACGCAAGACAAAGATTTAGACAGCTTCGGGCCCTGGGAAACATCATCCGGTAACAACCCTACATGTTGTTTGAGGCTAGATCTCATTATGCCATGAGGGAGTCGCCGCATAAGCCGGCTCTCCTCTAGTTGTGTCTAGCCCTAGAGATTGTTTCTCGTCCCCCTTTGGGGAGCCCTGCCCCTCCTTATATAAGTTGAAGGGGCGGGTTACATGTGGAGTCCTATTAGGATTAGGACTAGTCTATTACAAGTGGAATCCTAGTCTGCCCCCTTAAGGGAAAACTCCTTATGCCTTTCCTCGTAAACCGGCCCACTATTAACATAAACCGGCCTTCTAGGCCTTGGGCTTTGTCATCCGTCCACCGCCCACCGGGCCGGTTACCAGTGCGTCATAATGTTCAGGCAGGTTGCTTATAAACCGTCTGGTTAGGGCGGGTCGCTAGTGAATCACCAAGTGTCAACCGGGTCTCAAGTAAACCGCCAAGCCCGACCGAGTCATATTTCCGGCCGGTTCATACCGCGGGGTATATCCCCGACATTAGCCCCCAGTTTAGCTTGGATTTATCCATGGTAAACTGATCCTGTAAACAAACACAAGAAACAACTTTGACAAGTTGTACTCTGGGTTAAAAATTCTTGTAAACCGGCACCTGACCATCCTTAAATCTTTATCATTTCCTCCTTCTAGAAAATCCGGGCCAGTAGACCAGCTTCATAATCAATTTGCTTGTAGAAAAAATATTGTAAATAAAGAATCCATCTGACTTGGCCTTCAATGCTCTGACTTGACAAAAATATTGGTCTTCAAATATTCAACTGATATTCAGCCGGTTTGAAAATATAGAACTTGTCAATCTATGACTTCCAAAATCGTCGGGGTTATAAAAACTAATAATTCCGGGTCATGATTGTTACCAGCGCCGGTTCATGATTGTGGCCAAAGTCGGTTTATGATTATTGATGACGTCGGGTTATGATTGTTGCCAGCACCGGTTCATGATTGTTGCCAACGCCGGGTCAATCTGATTAGCTCAAAACTGAAAATTGGAAGATATTTCTCTCTTATATCCATATTACCTGTAGCCCCCCAAGTCTTGAACAGAACAAAGTGATGATTTGAGACTTGTTTCCAAATAGTTACTGCCACTTTGAAGAAATCCATGTTGTTCATGTCAGTCACTAGTAAAAACTGAATACTCCATATTATGTAGCCCCCAAGTGCCGGGTTGTCATGCTTGCAGCAACCTGGGACTTGTAATTGCATGATTCTCAAAAAACTTCAACCGGTGTAGCCCCCAAGGGTCGGGTCATTATGCAACAATGTACAGGGACTTTATAAATATGATCATGCTTCATTGAAAATAACATCATGTGATGTAACCCCACCATGGGGCTTGAACCCACGTCCACAAGGTTAAAAGTCTTGTGCTTTACCAACTGAGCAGTGGACCCTTGAATATAATGGATAAAAACTTGTGTACCTTGAATCATTAATAGGAGCAATTGGTAGCCCCCAAGGACCGGCTCATTATGATGTGATGAGTCGGGTCTTCAATAAGGCCAATAAAAATGACTTTGCATTAGCCCCAAGTGTCATGGTGCATGTTTGTAGCGACATGAGACTTGCATATTTGATATAATCTCAACTTCAATAATGTAGCCCCCAAGTGCTGGATTGTAAGCCTGCAGCGACTCGGGACTATTCCTTCAATTGTAGAATAGATCCTATCCATTGATAATATGATAGCCATTGCGCTAAAGCGACTTTGAACACCTTGATCATAACACTGGTTATTGATAACCATAATAAAATCCAGTCATCTTGGCTATTTGAAGATTTGAATAATATAATCCAATGATTTATGAGCGCACGATTCCAATGGCGCAATCCAGATATATACTGGCGACTTATAGTCCAAAACTAGGTCGGGTTAATAAACACTGGATAATTTATCATCATATTGGCGACTTACAGTCCAAAGCCAGGTCGGGTTAATAAACGCCGGTGAATGCTTTATTCAACCTGTTTCTGCATACAACAAGCTTAAAGTGGCGGTTTACCGCCGGACGGGTCATAATGCCCAACATATAACCCGGGTTTATAACCAAGGCTCGAAGAATAATAAAATATGAAATATATCATACCTGTGATATTGAATCACATCGTTGGTTTACCAACTTTCTTGTAGCAAGGGTGACAACCCAAATCTGGAGTACTGATAAGTCCCACCATGCTTTGCTGGTAATTCCCACCATGCTTTGCTAGTTTATAATGAAGCCATGCTGGGTTATAATAAACACCGGATGATCATCCTGGCGACTTATAGTCAAAACCAGGCCGGGTTAACGAACACTGAATTATATTGGTTGTGTACTAACAACTTATAGTTGAAAGACAAGCCGGGTTAACAAACACTGGATTATACTGATGACTTATAGTCAGGCCGGGTCAATAGACGCCGGTTTATCATAAAACCTTATCAAAGGAGAAGAGACTTTGACAAATAAAAGCAAATGAAAACTTGTAGTCGAGGCTTTTCAAGGGCTGCCAGGCCCAAATTCGAGGCTTTTCATGGGCTGCCAGTGCACTGAGTTAAACCATTTTACAAAGCCTTTTAAGATGGACCTCACATTAACCAATCGTCGTTTTTACTTTGACAAGTTCAGGGTCTATATAAGACTGATTTCTCAAACGTTCGGCGGGTCATACTAGGATTACCTGGACGGAGTGTCTTACTAGATGAAGGCAAGTTAACCCGGGGTTTTAGGTGAATACACCTGGCTTCCAAGCCTGGCTTGATAGCCTATTACAAGGGTCCTTTCAAGCTCTTTGTTGTTGTGCACAAAGAACCCCCAAGTAACATTTTTGAGCTGTGCTAAGTGGGTGCCTATGTTTGAGTTGTGCTTTTTGCAATACTCTCTTTGGCCCCTAAGTGATTTCCTGTTGGCCTTACGCCGATCAAGAGGTGTAGCTATGGTTTGAATACGACCAAGCCCCCAAGTGATTTCCCTGGTGGCCTTACGCCGATCAAGAGGTGTAGCTATGGTTCGAATACGACCAAGTCCCCAAATGATTTTTCTTGAAAACTCGAACTTTGTGAGAGATATTTCTTCTTGAACCGGATGTTAACCGGATTTTGAGAGCTTCCAAGCTTTGTGGGAGACATCTTTCCCTTGAACCGGATTTTAAACCGGAATCTTCATTTTAAGCCGGAACTTTTCTGACGGACTTTAAATTTGCACCAATATGGCGGTTTAAGGTCCTGCATGTAGATAACTTTGCAAGCCGGAGTGATTGCTCTTTTTAAAGAAAAAAATATAATATAAAATATATTGGATGGATTTCACCTGATATGTCAGGCCAGTAAATTATCCACCGCAGAGCTGATCATCACCATGATGAAGGTATGTATCCATCGAACATCACGGCACGGACAAGCGCTAGTACCAAAGAATATTGGTACGTGCTCCGTATCCGTGGTATAACATTACCTTCATCACAAATAATTGTCCTGATATATTTTTCGAAGGTAGTAACTGTTGAACGAGTGAAAGCCTTCATGTCCAATCAACTAACCACTTATCCATCAAATTTCAAAATGGGTCGTTCCCATCAATCAGTAGCACACTTAGTTCATACCGTGAATCCTTTAGCTTGTTTCTTTGTGTGAGAGCTCAACACAGATCGGTAGGGCAACAACCAGGAGATGGGTCACATCGGTCGAGTCCGTAGTAGCAAAGGTGAACCGGCGGAAGTCAGAGCGGTTCACGGGAGACTCGCGGCAGCTCAAGATGGTTCATGAAGCGGAGACGGGCCGGCATCCAACATAGTGACTCAGGGCATCATGAGGAAAACGGCGACGGTGGTTCAAGGCCACGGTAATGCATGACCCGCCACCACAGTGAAGATAGAGCATCGTCTTGTCACAAGGTGGTAAGGCGACGGCGACAACAGCATCCGGCGGTTCAAAATGAGGCCAAAACAGAAGACTGCCATGCGGACCGAGGCGAAATCCGGCGGAGCACGATCGGGTTGTGGAACGAAGGTTGCGGCGGTTCAAGGCAGAAACTTGGTTGGTGGTAAGCGAGGCCAAGTCCTTCCGTGACCCGGAAGCAGTGCGGAAGCAGAGGCGCGTCTGCGACTTCATTGCAGAGGCGACAACCAGGACCGGCGGCCATCGGCCTGGTGACAGCGACTTAGCGCAAAGCCGCGGGGGCAAAGCAGAATGGGCCTTGACTTGGATCGAAGGCCCACGGGCGTGCAAACGGTAGTTTTGCAAGTCTGCGAGTGCGATGACCCACAGCGGTGGCTCGAAGAGAGGTTGGTGCAGCGCTTTAACCCGCAGCGGTTTAACCAGCGGTGACGGGCGCGGACGCGGAGAAGCATCGCGGGCGCGGACAACGCAGCAGCGTGGCTGGGATGCAGGACGCCGGACGGGAAGAGCCGTCGAGCGGGCGCAGTCGGGTCGCTGGAGGCCGGACAGGGCAGGGACGAGCTGACGGGAGGCGGAAGCCAGCCAAGCAGGCACGGTGAGCGGAGCCAACAGGCAGCCTGAACGCGCGGAGTGGACGTCGTCCTACGGGCGGAGGCGGCCCGGCGTGACGAGGAGGGGAGCACGAGCGATGCGGCGCAGTTGGTGGAAAGCAGCAAGGAGTAGGGAGCTACGGGTGGCTCCATCGCAGGACGTCGGAAGAGGGCTGTGCGCCCTAGAGTAGCACCAGAGGGGTCAGCCGCCGACAGGCGGGCGCTGGACGACCGGGGAGCCGATGCCGCGGAGAAGCGCGGTAGGCGAGGCACGGCTGCGGCCGGTGGCCGAGACAGAGGCGCACGAGCCATGCAGAGGAGGTGCTTGGTGGCGGGCCTGCCAGTGGAGGAGACGCACGGCCATGGCGAGGCTCGGGGCAGTGCGCAGCCATGGGATAGCAGAGGCAGTGACACGGGCGCACGGGAGAAAGCGGGCGAGTTGAAGTAGGCCGCGGTGACATGCCGTGTTTGTGTGGCAGCCGCGAAGAGCCATGGCAGAGGAGGAAGCTCGGGGGCGCCGGCTTGAGGCCGCAACAGCAGAACGGTGCGCCAGCCATAGTAGAACTACGCTCGTTGAGGCGAGATGGGTCGCGGACTGGCGGGTTTAGCATCTCGTTAGGGACAAGGTACCTCTTATCAATTTTCGGGAGATCAGACTTATCAGCCTTCTCAACGATCACCGGAATTCTGTCAGCGTACTTCTCACGGATCCTAGCAGATTCAGCTTGCCTCCTTTCCAGGGGGTGCTCGGTCTTGAAGCAAGTCTTGGCCATCTCCAACCGACGGAAGGGCGCAGCCGGGGGCTTGGAAGTAGAGGCGCCTTGAGTCACGCGGGCGGCAACAGAGGTATGGCCGGCCCGAAGCTGCAGCGGTGGAAGTTTGTAACAGGGCTGGCTTGTACCAGCGCTGAATCGGCGCAAAAGCAGAAAGGCTCGGCGGGTCAGGCCTCTGCTGACCAAGTGGTGACTCAAACCGAGGCGGGCACTTGGCAATTATAACTCGGACGACCGTAGGGGCTGCAGCAAGGCCAGGTCGACTTGATCTGGCGGCGGTTCAACACCAGGACTGCGGCTCCACGGAGGCGGAGGCGACTCAGGTGTTGGAGAGAGGACTCGGCGCGGAGTCATGCTTTGAAGCGAAGCCGGCAAAGGTAACCCGGTGGCAGGGTCGGGCGACTTGGCAGAGGCAGGTCGAGACGAGGGACAGCGGGGCGAGCAGGAGGTGAGAAGGGCGAGCCAGGGCAGGGCAGAGGCGGCGTCCTAAAAGGCGAGTCTGGCGACTTGGTGTTCTGGCGGGGAATCGAGTCCGCGCCCGCTTTCTGTTTCATAACCGGTTTGATTGACTCTCGTCCCTGTCCTCCTCCCAGTTATGGTTGGTTTGGAGAACCCTCGTCAGTGTATTCCTTTGATGTACCATGGGGAACAACAGCAACCTGGCTCCGGATTTTGCTAGTCTTCAGCTCGTGCTCCTCCCATGATTATACTACACTTCTTTTTGCATGATCCCCACAATGGCTTGTCTGAACACCTCTATGTCCGCTCACTGAATCTATGGCTATCGTATTGGATATTGAACCGTCAGGTGGTCGCCTGGGTTGACTCTTTTTTGGATTGCTTTTGGTCTCACATGCAATGTCATGGAGTAGGTCCTTGAAGTTTGTGCAAAAACACTTTTCATCCATTGCGCTAGTAGGTTGAATTCGCCTCGGCAGCCAAGGAGTTTTGACCGGTCTTCCAGGTTTCCTTTCCTTTTGTTTGCATCGTGTACTCACAGCCATTATTTATACGAAGCCACGACAGATCCCAAAAATTACTGTCTCGGTCTCGGCGGATTAACACGGTGCGTGAGGCGGATTGGACATATCATACTCCTGTCGGTCTTTGTGTCTTTCGAGGCGGCGGCTGCACGCGATGTAACCCTAGTCTCATCGACTTTAACCTCATGTTGCCAGCTCCAGACTTAATCATAACTCTGATTAGAAATAATGAATTTGCCTGCTCTGCACGGGCTGCCCTATGACAGGTTATCTCGCGCGATTTCTTCGCACCGGCTCCTCTTCACCCGCTCAATCGCGAACATCTCGATCCTGAGATAGATCCCTTCAAGAACTCAACACCATCATGCGCAGGCCCCACGATGAATGCCAACTATTGTGGAATTGTCACGGCAGATGTCGTGGATTTGTCACGGCAGATGTCCTTGTGAAAGGACTTAGTTGTGGAGCCATCGCTACGGGTTAACTTGAAGGGGTTAAAGCGGACACAAAGACACAAGGGTTTATACTAGTTCAGCCCCTTCGATGAAGGTAAAAGCCTACATCTAGTTGTGATGGAATTGATGTGGTTTCGATGGCTAGGGAGCAAACAAGCTTCGCCTAGACTCGAGTTGTTGTTGTCTGTCCTTGAACCGCCGCCGGGTCGTCCCCTTATATACACGGGTGACGCCCATCGGTCCACAGAGTCCCACACCGGTTCATACTCGTATCCCGGTTGGTCTCTCTCTATTCCTAACTTACAATGCAAGTTTACATATCAAGCCGGTTTACGGCTACAGGTTCTAAACCGACTACAGGCCTTGGGCCTTCATCTTCTTAATCATCTTTATACTACTAATGAAGTTAACCCGGCCCAGGTAGGCCGGTTCACGCCCAGTGGTAATATCCCCAACATTAGGCCCCAGATTGATTTGAACTGGTTCATGTCAATCCTTCACAAAAATCTTTGTCTTCAACATCTTCTAGTAATTGGTAAACCGCCATATCGTCATCATCTCTGCTTGCTGAAAACCGGCATGACATCATCATGAAGTTAACATTTATGACGCTTTCTTTATTAATAGATCTGCGATACCCAAGGCAGCAGCTCCACTTCCGAATCTTGTGGCTCCTGGATTCGCGCGCCTGACACACGTCCCCTGCCTTATAAGTAGGACCGAAGGGTCATTTCCTTTTCTCCCCTTCATCTCTTTCTCTTCGTCTTCCTCACGTCACCAGCCTCGGAGCTCCGTCGCCGCCGTTTACCTCTGCACCGTCTTGGGCCGCTGCATCAACCTGAACGCACCAGAGCACCGCGGTAGCCTTCCGCGTCTTCCTCGACTCTGGTAAGCCTTCTGTTCTTCTTAACATAGATTCTAGGGTTTCGTGTTCTTGCCGTGTTCATCACTTGTTCATACTCGTACCCACACTCCTGGACATATATGTGAAACCCTGCTCTGACTAGCAGTAGCTTTTTAGCATCCGCCTGTAGTTTTACGCTCAAGTCTATAGATCTCATCCACATTCCTACCCATTGATTTACTTCTGTTTTGCTTTAACCTTTTTGAATATTTTCTGTTTTTCTGAACTTGCTTCAGATCCATTGCTGCAATAATACCTTGTGAAACCTGTTTCTGCATACTTAGCCATCCGCAACCTCAATTGCTTTCAATGTTTAGATCAGGCGTTTAACTTAATATAGAAAAAGTTAACAAACCGGTATATACCATTAGTCCCCTTGTTGAACCGCCAGAACTCTTTAGCCATATGATGCCACTTCATAAAAATCCGGTTTAAATATACTGCCTCCGGTTTAGCATTGTTCATACCAGCGCCTTCTTTTATCCAACATGTTCTTAAACCGGAATCACCTATTTCTTGTAGATCTCACCATGGCCAAACAAGTATATGAGTGCAACTGGGTTCCTTCTCGTGTCACAGAAACTCAGTTGGATGATTTAGTCTCGATCGGCGCTTTAGACAGCAAAGAGACTATCCACTGGAGGGTTCCTGGTGATGAATGTCCTCCCACACCTCAAGAGGGAGAGGTTGTGATCTTTGCGGATCACATAGCCCGGGGCTTCAAACCGCCCGGCTCTAAATTTTACCGGGATGTGTTAGCCAATTTTCAACTCCGCCCGCAAGATATTGGCCCCAATTCTGTTACCAACTTATGTCACTTCCAAGTGCTCTGTGAGGTATACCTTCAAGAGAAACCCACAGTTGAATTGTTCAGAGACTGCTTCCACTTAAACCGCCACACAGAATTCACTGATGGTCCCAATACCGAATTGGGCGGTATGGCAATTCAGAAAAGGAAAGAAATCACTTATCCCCATGCCAGACTACACAGTCACCCCAAGGAGTGGAATGCAACATGGTTTTATTGCAAAGATACTTCCCCTGATGATGAAAATCCTTTGCCTAGCTTTCGTCCGGAGCGGCTCAGCAATACACACCCCTTCCCACAAAGGTTAAGTGCCAAGGAGAGGAGTAAATACGCTCCGCAATTATCCAAGCTCCGAGCCTTCATGGCCAACGGTTTAACAGGAGTAGATCTCGCACGCTATTGGATATCATGGAGCATACTGCCTCTCAGCCGGCGCTCCGGTTTAATGTGCAAGTATACCGATAGCATTGATGACCCACTCCGACACACCAACATCCAGCTCTCTGATGATGAAGTCACAGAGGCTGTGAAGAAAATGCTAAACGAACCGGAGCACCTCTGCGCTCAAACCGGCCTGGCCCCTTTCTATGCTACCAACAAACCGCCAGCTATAAGACTTCGATTGTACTTTTTACTGAACCTGTTATTGCTATCTCCGCCTGACATCAATTGCTGCTTAACCAGGGTGATAATCCGTTTTGGAGTAAAAAGCTTCCACAAGACAAACCGAAGAAAACAGAATGGTCAACCCGACTCAAGACCAAGGTTGTCAAGAAGCCTGCTAAAAAGAGGAAAACCACTGCTTCATCTGATCCGGCTGTTGATGATGATGTGGGTAACTCGGACCTTGAGGTAGAACTCGATTCACTAGGCTTACTTTTTACACGCCTTATTGATGATGATACTTGTCAGGACGACGCTGAAGCCAGTAACGCTGATATCGCTGAGGTAATTATTCTCTCTTCCAATTCAGATCCTTTGCCTTTGCCAAGATTTCGCCAGGCAAACCGGAAAGTTATATTTTCTCATCCTGTTGCTTACTTGGATCCCAAATTTCTTATGAAGACTCAGCAACATGAAGCTCTCCGCACAACCCGGCACAGCGGCCAGGTAGTTACCTCCACCGGTTTACCAAACAGTCCGGTTCGAAAACGCCGCTCCGAGGTCTTCGACCTTTTTATTAATTTATATCCTAAATCGGGTTTCATCCATCAACATCTTAATCCGTCCGACTCCGATTATCAGGTTATTTCCCATTCTTCCTCTGGTGAATCGTCGTCCACTCAGCTGCCACCACTGAAAACGGTTCTTGGGTAAGCTAGACTGAACATATGCTTCTGGTATACCACATTATAACTTATGCTGTTCCTTGACTCTTTGTTTCTCTTTCAGGGCTAAACCTAAACCGAGCAAAAAAGCCCGCCTTAATAAAGCGGCCGAGGAAGATACTGCCCCTGAACAGGATAAAACACCAGATCTTGAAGCGTTCGTTCCTGAGGATATTCCCAATGATCCTCCTTTGCAAGATGATGCCATTACTGATAAAAGGCCTATCAGTACCTCAGTCCCTGTTGACCAGCCTGCCAGCTCCGTCCGGATTGATAGATCCTGCAGTCCTTCAAAGCCTGCCGATAAACCGACCGCGCCAACGCAAACCGGCGAGTCCAAGGATGATGACGTTGTAATTACCGGTGTAGGTCGCTTTGAACCAGGGAATCATGTCACTTTGGCCAAGCATACTGTGAAAGAAGATTTTTCTGCCGTGAACAAAGGCAAATGGGATGTTGATCTGGAAACATATGCTGCTCTGAGTGCCCGAGATCTTCATTCTGGTTACTTGAACCGGCTATATACTAGTCGTGACTGTGAAGCTGGCATGGTAAAGATGATGAGAGATAAATTTGAGGTAACTTCCTTGTGCTTCTTCTTTCTTTAATTACTGCCAGTGTATTAATCCTCCTAGCCCCCAAGGGCCGGTTTGTAACCTTCTTCAAGCCGGGACTTGAATATAGTCCTCAATACTTTGAAATCCATCAATGTAGCCCCCAAGGGCCGGTTCAACTTAGTATAGTTAAACCGAGACTCCAATAAAGATTCTAACATCAGAACATAACTGAGCAAATAGCCATTAGCCCCCAAGTGTCAAGTTCAATACCTGTATTGAGCTTGGGACTTTGTGATTTAATAATAGATGAAAATTGAAGGTGCATTAGCCCCCAAGTATCAAGCGTATAACTTGTTATGTGGTTGGTACTTCAAATTCTTGTACCATTTGTTGAAAGCCAAGCACTGTCTTTATGCAGGCCGAAGTGAGGATCAAAGAGGACCGGATTATTGATCTGCAGGAAACTTTGAAAACCCAACAAGCTGAAACCGACAAGGCAAGGGAAGAAATAACCAGCGCTTTGAGCATCACAGAACAGCTGAAAGAGGGCTTCAAGAAGGAGCGGACTGATTGGGCCACTGAGAAGGTCGATTTAATAAAAAGAGCTGAAAACGCTGAAGCTGCCCTTAAACCGGTGGTAGATGAGCTGACCGCCGTAAAGCGGCAAGTACATTCCATGACCGCTGCTATCTTTGGTAAGCTCCTTTTGGTTTCCTGGACAATTCTGGCCTGCCTATAATAGACCCGGTTTGTGATCTTTCCTGTATTGTTACAGGTACACGCATTGGTCACTTAGGGTCAGATGTGCGGAAGAAGTTGAAGGCTGCTTACACTTTAATTGAACAGTTGTATACCGGAGCGCAACGGATCATCACCACTGCATCTCATAACAATCCGGCACCCACTTTAATCCAAGACACTCTTAATAGGTTGTCAATGCTTCCTGCTCGGATTGAAGAACTGAAAAAATCTGTTGCGCGAACCAGAGCAATTAACGCCTTAATCCGGGCAAAAGCATGGGTGCCGGATTTCGATCCTGTTGAAGCAGCTCAAGGCTATCCCAGTTTGAAGGAAGATGGCTCAGAGTTAAATGAAGATGATTTGAGGGCGATAAACCATGCAGTACACCCTCTAGCTTATCAATTGGCTGAAGAAGCCGACTTGTCGCATTATCAAGCTCAGTACAACGATCAGTACAAAAGAGTGGCCGCACCAATTCCTGAAGCGGAGAATCTGGTTCCTCCAATCCGTAAGCATACTTACGCTCCTGATATTGAACCGTCTTCTCTGATCCATGAAGAGGTTGTCTTTCAAGCTTTAATGGGAATCGACTGGTCCACTGTTGATTTCCAGCCAATGGATAGAGATGAGGAAGCTGAAGCGGCGTGGGACGACCCACAACCGTCAGACCGGTTTGATGAACAGGCTTGAACCGGAAATCGGTTGAAATAGCTGCTTTATTATGATCCGCCAGAACAACAATGATCTTATTTGGGCACCGCGTTGCCTTGTAATAGGATGGTCAATACTTCTGCCTTGAATATGCCTTCGTGCATAAGTACTGCTGCTTTTGCTTGAAATCCTCAATTTATATTTCCTGCAATCAGAAAATCTTGAACTGCAGTGGCGGTTATACCGCCAACCGGTTTATGACCTTGACATATATATATATATATCAATGTATTTAAAACATATAATCAAATATGCAATACAAAATACCTGCCATCGATGGGCATGAAGTTGGCTTAGCCAGGCTTGAAACGGAGTATTTATGAACCGTTACCATCAAAGGGGAGAAAACAACTCCCATGTAAACCATGCTGGGTCATTATGAGCCCCCCTGCTACTTCATGATCTTAACAGGAAAGTTAAACCGTGCATATTTCTCCGGAATATAAATTAACCGATTTCCGTCAGCTGAACCGGTAAAAAAGTGTTGTTGGTTTAAAGGAAACACAACAAAAATTGAAGAATAGTCATAAAAGAAATATGGCAGCAAAGGCAATGATAAAAACCGTTTGCAAAAACATGCTTTACTGAGCTGATCAGATGGTGTTACCACGGTCGGACAGGACCAAGCCCCCAATAGGAGTGACAATGGTTCAAGTCAGCCAGGTCCCCAAATGAAACCGTGGCATTTATGCTGATCAAAAGGCGTGGCAATGGTTCGGGTTCGACCAAGCCCCCAAGTGATTTTGTGGCCTTAGGCCGATCAAGAGGCGTGACTGGTTCAGACTTGACCATGTCCCCAAGTGATCTGGTGGCTTTCGCCTATCAAAAGGTGTCGCATTGGTTCGGACACGACCAAGGCCCCAAGTGATATCACAAAGCTTTTTTGAAAGCAAATTTCAAGGGGTAAACCGGAGGCCGCTTTAAAACAGAACCACTCCATGTAACCACACATGATATGAAAGGACAGAGACCCCGCTTTAGCTGAGGCTCCGGTTTTATTATATCAATGATAATATATACACTGCCATAATATGTACATAGATAGGGCCGATGGCTCAAGTGTAGTAAGGCCAAAGATGAGCTATATTCCACGGCCTGTTGGTCTCCTCCTCTGATGTGCGTGAGTCTTTATGATCTCGAATATCAATCAGATAGTACGACCCGTTGTGCAGATTCTTGCTGACCACGAAAGGTCCCTCCCAAGGTGGGGATAACTTGTGCATATCCGTCTGATCTTGGATGAGCCGAAGCACCACATCACCTTCTTGAAAAGTTCTGGTTCTGACCCGGTGACTGTGATAGCGACGAAGATCTTGTTGATAAATCGCCGAGTGGGCAGCCGCTATGTCACGCTCCTCATCTAATAGGTCCAAAGCGTCTTGCTGTGCTGTCTCATTGTCCGCTTCAACATAAGCCGCCACACGAGGCGAATCGTGCCGGATATCACTAGGGAGAACCGCCTCTGCTCCGTAGACCATAAAAACGGTGTGTATCCTGTAGATCGGTTGGGCGTAGTGTTGATACTCCATAGCACAGATGGTAGCTCTTCAACCCAACATCCCGGTGTTCTTTGTAATGGAACCATAAGCCGGGGTTTGATGCCTCGTAAGATCTCTTGATTAGCTCGTTCTGCCTGCCCATTGGACTAGGGGTGAGCCACTGATGATACGTCAAGTCTGATGTGCTCACGTTCATAGAATTCCTTCATAGCACCCTTGGATAAATTGGTACCATTGTCAGTAATGATACTGTGTGGAAAGCCAAACCAGAAAATCACCTTTTTAATGAACTGCACCGCTGTAGCTGCATCACACTTGCTGATAGGCTCCGCTTCAACCCACTTGGTAAACTTGTCAATTGCCACCAAAAGGTGGGTTTTCTTATCCTTGGATCTTTTAAAAGGTCCGACCATATCCAGCCCCCATGTTGCAAGGCCAACTAATTGGAATCATCCTCAATTCTTGAGCCGGCACATGAGCACGCCTTGAAAATTTCTGACAGCCATCACACCGTTTAACCAAGTCCTCGGCATTAGCATGAGCTGTCAACCAGTAAAACCCGTGACGAAACGCCTTAGCCACCAGAGACTTTGAACCGGCGTGGTGACCACAATCCCCTTCATGGATTTCGCGTAAAATTTCACAACCTTCCTCAGGAGAGACGCAACGTTGAAACGCCCCTAATACACTGCAATGATGCAATTCGCCTTTGATAATTGTCATAGATTTGGATCGCCAGACTATCTGCCTGGCTAGAGTCTCATCCTCTGGCAACTCTCCCCGGTTCATGTACGCAAGATAAGGAACTGTCCAATCCGGTATAACATGCAGGGCTGCCACCAATTGAGCCTCCGGATCAGGAATAGCCAAATCCGCTTCACCTAGGAGCTTGACTGACGGATTGTGCAACACATCAAGAAAGACATTAGGCGGGACCGGTTTACGCTGAGAGCCCAACCGGCTTAAAGCGTCTGCCGCTTCATTTTTTCGACGATCCACGTGATCCACCTGATAACTCTTGAAGTGGCCTGCAACAATATCCACCTCACGACGATATGCAGCCATGAGTGGGTCTTTAGAATCCCAAGTGCCAGACACCTGTTGAGCTACGAGGTCCGAGTCACCGAAGCACTTAACCCGACTTAGATTCATCTCTTTAGCCATCCGGAGACCATGGAGCAAGGCTTCATACTCAGCTGCATTATTAGTACAAGGGAACATTAAGCGGAGAACATAACAAAACTTATCACCTCGTGGGGAAGTTAATATGACTTCAGCCCCCGAGCCTTCCAATTGCCTGGATCCATCAAAATGGATAGTCCAATATGTGTGATCCGGCTTCTCCTCTAGTGCTTGCAACTCAGTCCAATCATTGATGAAATCAACAAGTGCTTGAGACTTCACTGCCGTTCGGGGTACGTATTTCAATCCGTGCGGCCCAAGTTCTATAGCCCACTTGGCAATCCGGCCGGTCGCCTCCCGGTTTTGCATGATATCGCCTAAGGGAGCTGAACTGACCACTATGATAGGGTGCCCTTGGAAATACTGCTTCAACTTCCGGCTTGCCATGAAAACTCCATATACTAGCTTCTGCCAATGTGGATACCTTTGCTTGGATTCAGTAAGCACCTCGCTGATATAGTAAACCGGCCGCTGAACCGGATACTCCTTGCCTGCCTCCTTGCGTTCTACCACAATAGCCACGCTAACTGCACGAGCATTGGCCGCTACGTATAACAATAATGGCTCCTTGTCAACCGGAGCTGCAAGAACGGGCGGATTGGCTAATTGCTACTTCAAGTCCTCCAACGCTTCATCAGCAGCTGGACTCCAGATGAATTGATCTGTCTTTCTCAACATCTCGTATAAAGGGATGGCCTTCTCTCTGAGGCGGCTGATAAACCGGCTCAGCGCGGCAATCCGACCCGCCAAACGCTGAACATCGTTGATACACTTCGGTTTAGCCAGGGAGGTGATAGCCGTAATCTTCTCCGGATTAGCCTTGATTCCTCTGTTGGACACAAGAAAGCCCAGTAACTTGCCTGCCGGAACACCAAAAACACATTTGGCCGGGTTAAGCATCATCTTGTAAACCCGCAAGTTGTCAAAGGTTTCCTTCAAATCATCAACCAGTGTCTCCTTCTGCCTTGACTTGACTACAGTATCATCCACATAGGCGTGCACATTACGGCCGATCTGCTTATGCAGGCAGTTCTGTACACACCGTTGATAAGTGGCTTGGGTGCTTTTGAGCCCAAAGGGCATAGATACATAGCAGAAGGCCCCAAAGGGAGTAATAAACGCCGTCTTCTCCTGGTCCTTAACCGCCATTTTGATCTGATGATACCCAGAATACGCATCCAAAAAACTCAAACGCTCACAACCCGCCGTAGCATCAATAATCTGGTCAATGCGGGGGAGGGCAAAAGGATCCGCTGGACAAGCCTTGTTAAGATCCGTATAATCCACACACATACGCCAAGTGCCATTTTTCTTAAGAACCAGCACCGGATTAGCAAGCCACTCTGGATGGAACACTTCAATCATAAAACCAGCTGCTAAGAGCCTGACCACCTCCTCCCCGATAGCTTTGCGCCTCTCTTCGTTAAACCGGCAGAGAAATTGCTTTACCGGTTTATACTTGGGATCAACATTAAGAGTGTGCTCAGCGAGTTCCCTCGGTACACCTGGCATGTCAGAAGGCTTCCATGCAAAAATGTCCCGATTCTCACGGATGAACTCGATGAGCGCGCTTTCCTATTTAGGGTTCAAGTTGGCATGGACAGTGAACTGCTTGGACGAATCGCCGGGCACGAAGTCAACAAGCTTGGTCTCAGCCGCTGATTTGAACTTCAGATCTGAATCATGCTCCGTAGTTGGCTTCTTCAAAGGGGTCATGTCCGCCGGATCAACATTGTCCCTATAATATTTTAACTCCTCCGTGACACAAACCGACTCTGCATAGGCCGCATCACCTTCCTCACATTCCAAAGCAATCTTGCGGCTCCCATGAACCGTTATTGTCCCTTTGTGACCCGGCATCTTGAGCTGCAAATAGATATAACAAGGTCGTGCCATGAATTTGGCATAAGCCGGCCGCCCAAACAAGGCGTGATACGGGCTCCGGATCTTCACCACCTCAAAGGTTAGTGTCTCGGATCGGGAATCATGATCGTCCCCAAAAGCCACCTCCAGGGCTATCTTACCAACAAGATATGCTGATTTGCCAGGCACCACCCCATGGAACACCGTATTAGACGGTCTGAGATCCTTGTCTGTTAGCCCCATGCGGCGGAATGTCTCATAGTACATGATGTTAATACTGCTCCCTCCATCCATGAGTACCTTGGTGAATTTATAACCTCCCACCTGAGGGTCTACTATTAATGCCAACTGGCCCGGATTGTCAACCCGGGGGGGGGGGTGATCCTCCCTGCTCCACACGATAGGCTGCTCCGACCAGCGTAAATAACGCGGTACGGCCGGTTCAACAGAGTTCACTGCTCGCTTATGAAGTTTCCAGTCGCGCTTATCCGAGCTAGTTGTGAAAATGTGATACTGCCCATTGTTCAACTGTTTTGGCTGGCTCTGATAACCTGACCGCTGCTGCTGCTGCTGTTGGTTGTAACCCCGTTGACCGTTCTGGTTATCCTGGTTATTATTACCGCCCTGATTGAAACCTGAACCGGAAGCTCCATCGTGACCCGGGCCATGGAAACCGGATCCTGAGCCACCACCTGACCCACGGTCATACCGGAAGGCATTAGAGTTTTTAAATTCCTGCATAATGTAACAATCCTTCCAAAGGTGGTTAGCCAGCGCCTCCTTCGTCCCGTGTTTTGGGCAAGGCTGATTCAGCAAATAGTTTAAGCGATCCGGGATAGGATTTGGAGCCCCATTACGATTCGCTGCTTTACCTCTGCGCCGCTGACCCTTGTCCTGCGCATTAGTGATAGCCACAAAGTCCATGCTGCCATCCACCTTACGCTTGTCTCCGTTTCCATGGCCCGCTGATTTGTATTGATGCCCCTTAGAGTTGCTATTCTTTTTTCCCTTCCCTGCTTCGTCATCGTCAGTCTCGGGATCCTTGGTACTATCAGAATCAGCATACTTCACTAAAGCGGCCATGAGAGTTCCCATGTCATTACAGAACCGCTTCATACGCCCCAACTTCTGCTTTAGAGGCTTAAACCGGCAGTTGCCCTCCAGGGTTAAGATCGCCAAGTCAGCATTGATCCTGTCAGACGAGTGCAAGACTTCAGAAACGCGGCGTACCCAATGGGTTGTTGACTCTCCGTCCTCCTGAACACAAGCCGCCAAGTCTACTATGGACTTAGGCTGCTTACACGTGTCTTTGAAATTCTGGATAAACCGGGTCCGCAACTGGGCCCATGAACTGATATAATTGGGCGGCAGGCCCTTCAACCAAGTACGGGCTGTGCCTTCAAGCATGATGGTGAAGTACTTTGCACACGCGGTCTCATCCACATCCAACATCTCCATTACCATCTCATAACTCTCTACCCACCGGTGTAATTCGGTGTAAATCAGCGGTGTAATTCGGCACCTTGCGCGGGCCCTTGAAGTCCTTGGGCAGGCGTACATTGTGTAAAGCGGGGACTAAACAGGGCACTCCCAAGCTAGATGCGACCCCTGGCCCGGCAGAGGTGGTAGGATGAACCGGTGTAAGCTGATCCACCTTGTTCTGTGCTGCTAACTCGGCCTCCCTTCGTGCCCGGGCCCGGTCCACTACATCCCGAGCATCGTGAACACCACCGTCCAGGTTAATGCCACGGGCCGCTTCACGGCCCCGCGCATCCAGGCACCTACTATAGCTCCGGCTTGGACGAGGTTTGGAATGAATCCGATCGCGGCTGTATGAATATGCCTCCTGTTGAATCAAAGCGGTCCGGAGAAGTTCCTTAACCCGGCGTGTCTCTATTGCTTGCGGAGAGTCTCCTTCGACCGGGATAGCTTCTAATCGCGCAGCAGCTGCGACAAGATTGTCCATAGGATTGGAATAATGACCCGGAGGTGTCTGGACCGGCGGAGGAATCACAATGTTTGCTGAGGAGGTTCCATCAGGCGGGGTTGGACCGTCGCTCCTGGCCCTGGTGCCTCGACCCGGTTTACCTCCAGGTGCCCTGGCGGATTACTGGTTCCAGCTCCCGGAGTGTGAAAGAGATTTCGAGGGTCGAACCCTAACGGCAGGCGTGATCTGTGCTTCCGCTTCAAGACTTCCTGTGATGCGTTCTGGTCGAGCATGAGCTTATAGGCCTGGGCGTCCAAAGCGGCCCGCTCTGCGGCCATCCTGTCCTTCTCTGCTGCCAGGTCGGCTTTGGCTTGTGCGATCTGCTCTCTCACCTTTGCAACCTCTGCATCATGGGCCTCCTGATCCGCCGGATTGGCCTCTGCCATAAGTACAGCTAGTGCATCAAACAGGTCAGACAGAACTTGAACCGGTGGGTGCACAAGGCCTCCTGCCCCTGCTGCCGCTGCCGCTGCTGATCCGGAGAACATTGCTGCTGCGGTCAAGGAGTGATTCGCCGCCTGCGTACTGGCCATGAATATTCCAACCCGGTTGATCTGCTCAGGGGGGTCCGGAATACTATCGCCATCGGAACAGCCCCTAATCTGGTCGTCTTGCAACTGGTACAATGATTCGGTCTCTCCGGTTGAGGACTCGTCGCCGGAATAGACGACGGTCTCGCTACCGTATTCTGACTCGTCCCCATGCTCTCCTCCGTGGATGACTCCCACGAAGGCACGCCTCACGGCCGGTTTAACCTGGGTAGATCTCGCATGCTGAGCCGTCTTGACGAGGTTGGTGCGGATGTCTGGCTCAGGCCCAGGCTCACCAATCTTGCCGATAAAAACGTGTATGCCACCAAAGGGGACCCGGTATCCGTACTCGATCGAGCCGGCTTCAGGACCCCATCCTGCATCATCGATGTAGAGCTTGCCGCGACGACTCTTGGTCATCCGGCCCACAGCATAGCCTTCGAGTCCTTTCAGCTTGCCCTCCAAGATCATCAAATCGTCGTGCAATAGCCCCACGGTGGGCGCCAACTGTCATGGATTTGTCACGGCAGATGTCCTTGTGAAAGGACTTAGTCGTGGAGCCATCGCTATGGGTTAACTTGAAGGGGTTAAAGCGGACACAAAGACACAAGGGTTTATACTAGTTCGGCCCCTTCGATGAAGGTAAAAGCCTACGTCTAGTTGTGATGGAATTGATGTGGTTTCGATGGCTAGGGAGCAAACAAGCTTCGCCTAGACTCGAGTTGTTGTTGTCTGTCCTTGAACCGCCGCCGGGTCGTCCCCTTATATACACGGGTGACGCCCGTCGGTCCACAGAGTCCCGCACCGGTTCATACTCGTATCCCGGTTGGTCTCTCTCTATTTCTAACTTACAATGCAAGTTTACATATCAAGCCGGTTTACGGCTACAGGTTCTAAACCGACTACAGGCCTTGGGCCTTCATCTTCTTAATCACCTTTATACTACTAATGAAGTTAACCCGGCCCAGGTAGGCCGGTTCACGCCCAGTGGTAATATCCCCAACAGCAGATGTCCTTGGTGTGAGGACTTAGTCGCGAGGCCAACGCATTTATGCGGTAGCTTGAGAGGGGTTGGGCGGAATCGAGAGACGCAACACACAAGACAAAGATTTAGACAGCTTCGGGCCCCGGGAAACATCATCCGGTAACAACCCTACATGTTGTTTGAGGCTAGATCTCATTAAGCTCATGAGGGAGTCACGGCATAAGCCGGCTCTCCTCTAGTTGTGTCTAGCCCTAGAGATTGTTTCTCGTCCCCCTTTTGGGAGCCATGCCCCTCCTTATATAAGTTGAAGGGGCGGGTTACATGTGGAGTCCTATTAGGATTAGGACTAGTCTATTACAAGTGGAATCCTAGTCTGCCCCCTTAAGGGAAAACTCCTTATGCCTTTCCTCATAAACCGGCCCACTATTAACATAAACCGGCCTTCTAGGCCTTGGGCTTTGTCATCCGTCCGCCACCCGCCGGGTTACCAGTGCGTCATAATGTTCAGGCAGGTTGCTTATAAACCGTCTGGTCAAGGCGGGTCACTAATGAATCGCCAAGTGTCAACCGGGTCTCAAGTAAACCGCCAAGCCCGGCCAGGTCGTATTTCCGGCTAGTTCATACCGTGGGGTATATCCCCGACATGGAGCAAAAAGTTTCAGCTAGACACTTATAAAGATATGGGCTTATAGTTTCGCCTCCCAACTTATTCACCTCAAGGGTGATGTCAACAATAATAATTCATGATCACTCATATCCAACTGGATATATGTGCCTAGATCTTTCCCCATCACATGGTGCTTGCAAAAGAGAAAAATAAAAAGGAATAGAGGAGAACACTTTGACTCTTGCATAAAAAGTAAATACATAAAAATTAAAATATAGGCCCTTCGCAGAGGGAAGCAGAGGTTGTCATGCGCTTTTTGGTTTTGTATGCACAATCTCTTGATGCAAAAGAATGTCATCTTACATCTCCCCTTATGACAGCAACCTTTATTAAGCAGTCTATCGCTTTATTACTTGGCCATCACAAGTTCGTACAATGCTTATTTTCCCTTACACTAAAAGATCAAACATATAAAGAAGCAATTTCTATTGCCTTATACACCGATGACAACTTACTTGAAGGATCTTACTCAATCCATAGGTAGGTATGATGGACTCTCAAAACATGATTTTGGGTTTAAGGTTTTTTGATGCACAAGTAGTATCTCTACTTAGTGCGGATTTTTGGCTAGCAAAGATATTGGGCAAGCACCACATGTTGGAGGATCTATGACAACATAAATTCTATGTGAATATGAACAAACATAAATCATTACATTGTCCTCCTTGTCCAATGTCAACGATTTGGCATAACATATTTAATGGGGGCTCACAATCATAAAAGATGTCCAAGATGGTATATTTGCATGTGAATCTTCTCTTCCCTTATTAATTCTTTCATGAATTGCATCATTGACCAGTGTTATGTTTGTCAACTTTCAATAAATTTTACCACTTATACTTTTCCTTATGTGATGTCATTACTTACCATAAGATTAGCATATGATCTTTTTCATTATTTCCTTTATTCTGATTGAAAAAAGAAAGTAAAGAAGCAAAAACTCAAACTAATCTTTATTATATAACTCTCACTCGATTAGATAGATGGATAGATCACGAAACTACCACTCAAAAATAGATCATACTAAAGTTTTATTCAACTAAATCATGAAATAACCAAGGATCAAACTAAGAACTGGTGAAAGTAATAACAGTGATGGTGATAAGATACCGGGGCATCTCCCCCAAGCTTGGCAAAAGCCAAGGGGAGTGCCCATAGTTGTGTGCTCAAGTCTCCTTTTTTGGTGATGATGGTGGTGGTGGTGAGGTGGGATGTGACACCCCCGATTCAATCGTACACTAATCATCCACACAAATGTGTACGATCAAGACCAGGGACTCACGGGAAGATATCACAACACAACTCTAGACACAAATTAAAATAATACAAGCTTTATATTACAAGCCAGGGGCCTCGAGGGCTCGAATACATCAGCTTGAATACAAACGAGTCAGCGGAAGCAACAATATCTGAGTACAGACATAAGTTAAACAAGTTTTCCTTAAGAAGGCTAGCACAAAAAGCATCTACGATCGAAAAGGCAAGGCCTCCTGCCTGGGAGCCTCCTAACTACTCCTGGTCGTCGGCAGTCTCCACGTGGTAGTAGGCACCCTCGAGGTAGTAGCAGTCGTCGTCGAAGGTGGCATCTGGATCCTGGGCTCCACCATATGGTTGCGACATCCAAGAAGAATGGAAAGATGTGGAAAAAGAGGGAGCAAAGCAATCGTGAGTACCCATCCAAAGTACTCGCAAGCAAGGATCTACACTACATATGAAACATTATCAAAGAGAGGCTGTATATGTGGACTGGGCTGCAGAAATGCCAGAAGAGAGAGAAGGCCTAGTCCTATCGAAGACTAGCATCTTGTGGAAACCACCATCTTGCAGCAAACAGGAGGGAGTAGAGTAGCATAAAGTAAAGTAGTGGTAGTGTTATCAACCTCGGCCAGAGATCCTTTCTCGACCCCCTGCGAGAAAGCAATCCCAGAGCCATACTATCCAGTTATCATCACAATTCATCTCTCATCACAAGTATCCAGTTCTAGTTGTATCGATCGAGATACAACTCCAAGTGTCCGTTACCGTAGGACAGGCTATCGATAGATGTTTTCTTCCCTGCAGGGGTGCACCAACTTACCCACCATGCTTGATTAACTCCGGCCGGACACACTTTCCTGGGTCATGCCCGGCATCGTCCAAACAATACGCCGCAACCCGACCTAGACTTAACAGAGAGGTCAGCACGCCGGACTAAACATATGCCCCCAGGGGTCATGGGCCATCTCCCTGGAAACTCCTACACATTGCGTACGCGGCCGGTGAGCAGACCTAGCTACCTCCTTCAACAAGGCAGGTGCTTACGTAGTCCAACCCGGTGCACGCCGCTCAGTTGCTGACGTCTATTAAGCTTCGGCTGATGCATATGACGCAGAACACCCATACTATGCCCACGTGATGGTTAATGCTATCAGGCCAGAGGCCCCTTGGATCAAATATCCAAACCATAGTGGATTAGGAACGCGCGGTAACAAAGAGACTCACGAAAGAGGTGACCCTGTTGCCCCATCTCGAGGACTTGCGGGAAGGGTTAAGAATGCCCGGCCACGCCTCGTAATTATCTCACGGGCACCTTCCAGGTCAACCCGTCTCTACATCACTCGCGGGTACCCCTCGGGGTCGACCCGCCTTTCCAAGTAATAGTTGTAAAGTCCAAGTATCCGTGTGTCTAATCATCAAGGGGAAAACCCGAGGAATCACCCCCGGTGAACTCCACTCGATGTAATCATCAAGGTGAACGTAAGAGGAATCACCCCCGAGGTTCACACTTGAGGGGTTGAATGACAGAGTCATATTGGAAGTGGTTAAGGCGGAATCACCCTCGATGACCACGACTGAATAGCTACACTACAGGGTTAACATCAGAAGTGATGTAGAGGTCTCACCCTCGGCACTCGATAGTAACCTAGTAGTGTCGAGCAACTAAGGGGAAAGTGATGTCCGGTGCCAGGGCCTGGTCTTCGATCCTGTTGATCGGGTCTTCGATGATGAAGCTGGGGCAATAAGGACAAGGTGGGGGTCACTGATGGATCACTAACCAACCTATACTAAGCAGTTTAGAATAAGCAGGTAGCGATCAATAAGCAGGTACAAAAGCAGGCTATGCATCAGAATAGGAGCAAACAATAACAGTAGCAAAATCTAATGCAAGCATGAGAGTATAGAATGGGCGGTATCGGGATGATCAAAGGGAGGGCTTGCCTGGTTGCTCTGGCAAGGAGGGGGTCATCATCGACGTAGTCGATCACAGGGGCGGCATCGGTCTCGGGGTCTACCTGAGAGAGGAGGGGGAAGAAACAATAAATATGAACCAAACAAAGAATCACAATGCATAACATGGCAATAAGCTGTGTCGGGTGTGACCTAACGTATGGCTACACGATGTAGGTGAAGGGGGAATTCAACCGGGAATGTACTCCCGGTTCCGAACCTGTGTCAGACAGATGGCCGGAGGGGGAATGTTCCATGTTCAGCATGCTAGGGGCATGTGACAGATGAACAGACCACGTAATCGGATTCGTTGGATTTTTCTAAGCAACTTTCATATACAAAACATATTCATCCGAGTTAGGGTTTATTTTCTATGAATTTTCAAAGATTAAACCATTTTCTGGATTGATTTAAATTAACAAAAAAGATAAAATGACGTCAGCATGACGTGTTGATGACGTCAGCAGTCAACAGACTTGCTGACCAGGTCAAACTGACCAGTGGGTCCCACATGTCATAGACAGAGGGCTAACAGTGGGTTATTTTAAATTAAAAAGGGTGTTAATTAGAAGTTGGGCCCCACATGTCAGTGACAGAGGGCTAACAGTGGGTTACTTTTAATTATGAAACCATGTTAATTAGTTTATTTAAGTGGTGGGGCCCGCACGTCAGTGGCTGGGGCCTGCCCAGTCAGCACAGTTGACCAGGTCAACTGGTCAACAGGGGGCCAGGGGCCCCACTGGCAGTGACCCAGGGGGTGGCCCCAGGTGTGCCAGCTCGGCGGGACGGCGGCTGAACGCGGGCGAGCACGAAAACACGGAAGAGGGCGCCCGACCTCATCGGGATTCGTCTACAGGGGGCAAAATGGACGCGACCGACGCTGTTCGAACGGGGGTGGTGAGCCGCAGCTAACCGCGGTGGTGGCTGGCCCCGGGGTGGCCGGAAACGGCGTCTGCGTGGAGCGTGGGCGGCGGTGGCCTTCGGGCGCTCGACGGCGATGGTGATGCAGTGCGTTAGCGAGCGAACAGAGAGGCGCGGCAGAGCGTACGCGTTGCGGCGAGGCCAACGGTCACGAGCCCTTGACCAAAAGGTCACAGGAGACGCGCCGACGACCAAATGAGGCGGCGGTGGTTTGGGCTTCGTCGGTGTAGTGGCTACGGGCGGCAAGAGAGGGCAGGGGACGGCGCGTTCGACGCAGGAGCTCACCGCGGGAGCGTGGGGTCTAGGCAGAGGGCTCGGGGAGGTCTGGTGAAGCAGATCGGTCGCGAGGTCGTGTGGTGGCTGTCGAGGAGGAAGACGAAGGGGATCCGACTGGGTGACTCCCGCCTTGAGGTCGTTGGTGCAGACGAAGCAGAATACGGTCGTGGGGCTCATGGACACATCCGGGCGGTGAGGAGGGCACGGTGGCTGCAGTGGCGCAGCAATGCGGTGGCGACAGTGCGTCGGGGCGAGGGGGATCTGGAGAAGGGGGCAAGGCTAGAGGGAGAGAGCGGAGAGGGGGCGTCCAGGGGGAGTGAGTGGGTGTGGGGAGCCCGAGGGGTCGAGGGGACGTCGCCCTTATCCCTTCCCCGACGGGGACGGCGACAGGGTTCGGTGGCAACCGGCGAGCGCGGTCGCTGGGTCGGGTGAACAGAGAGGATGGAGGCGACCGGGAGAGGTGGGCTGCTGGGTTGGGCCGCCCAGATGACTAAGGCCTAGGGGGGGTCAGGGGGTTTCTTTTTCTTTTACTTTTCCTCTTTTCTTTTTACAGAAAAAGCATGGAAATATTTGGGCTGCCAAAAGGATTTTGTAAAATGTGGGACTTGGCCACATAATTACATTGCAATAGTTAGCACTACCACAAAAAGGTTGTGAGGCTTTTGAAATAGTTTGAACTTTTTATAAAGTAAAAGTCCATTTAAACTATTGTTTTAGCCACTGCTTTAATTGCTTGAGGCCATTTAAACACCTTGCAAAAATGTTGGTTCACCACCAATATTAACAAATGACTATTTGCCACAAGATGAACATTTTAGATCTCCTGTCTGACAAATAAGAGTTTTTGACTTTAGATTGGATTTGAATTTGAATCGGTGATTTGGATCAAGTGAAGATTAGAAACAGTAACAATGATGACAAGGCATCATTAGAAGGGGATTACCGTAGCATGATTCTCGGGGTGTTACAAATCTCCTCCACTACAAGAAATCTCGTCCCGAGATTTAACAGGCGGAGTAAGGGAGAAAGACTCGGGAAGGACGGAGCTCAACACAAGATAGGTACCTGGGGGCTATCTCAGTGAACATGGCATAGAGGCATCTCTCAAGTTGAAATCCAAGAAAGTCAGCAAGAGCAAGGTAAGAAGGTGCAATAAGAAGCTTCAACTTGGTAGGCAATCATTCATTGCCTGAAACAGAGGGTGAAAGGGGTTTAGAGCAATGGGAATAAGTATTGCGTCTGATACCAGAATAGATCGCCTCTCGGAAGGCGGCTCGGGATTTTCATATGAAGCCAAGCGTGATAAATAACCTTAGAAACAAGGGTGTACAGGAGAGTCAGGTTTTGATCTTGTGGAACTGTGGGTTATGGGCCCAACATGTGGGTTAAAAGCAGGAAGGCGCTAACATCTTGAATGGTCATGATAGCAAGGCAGGTCAGAGGATAGCCTGTCAGTTATGTTGGCAACAAAGTTTGGTACCAAGGGCGTGGGACAAAGAGAACCATTTTCCTGGTCGTAAGACGAGGCAGACCAATAGGCAAAGTTATCGTCCAACGGTTGTTACCGGAATGTCATCAACAGTAGTAACAAGGTCTTACTGACAGAGTTGTGCACCGAGGTGCTTACTTAAGCAGGGATTTATCTCTGGTCAGACAAGTTAGATCACAAGAAAGGTTAAACAAAACAATGGAAAGGAAAATGTGATTATCAGATTAAATAGACCAATGGCAAGGAAAATGTGTTTATACCCAAGTGTTAGAGTATAACTTTCCTAAGGAAAGGCAGAGCATGATAGGGCTCCAAGTATTAAGCCGTTTAGACAAAGGGGCAAGGAATTTATGAGGTTTACCCATACAATGGTGTTTGGATAATTGATCAAGAACAGTTAGCATTGCACTCCCAATGTTCTTGTTGATGATCGGAGTACCACACACATGCTTCAGGATAGTGTTGACATGGTCATCGGAGAAAGGTCAGACTTCGGATACACAAAGGATCCATCGGAACAACTTATAAAATAAGACATACAATTTCATCAAGAAAAATGATTTTGTGGCCGGTGGGCTCAGGAACAATTCATTAAGGGGCAAGGATGGTATTACTCATCAGGAATTCGATTGATATCCTGGAACAGCTCAGAATGTTGGTGATGATCACGACACATCTGTCGAGAGATTTCATGAAGATGTAATCGATTGGCAATGACATCACGTCAAAGGAATGATGAAGCGAAAGGTTATTGGTACCATGGGTATGACACAAACTCGAAAGCAAGCTTGCTGTTCACGGCGAAATGATATGATGAGGAAGATCAACGTAATCTTAGCTCATCGTTGAAAGTTGTGTTCCAGGAATAAGGACCAGGTAGCACAGTTAAAATTAGCACGATAATGATATACCCGATCAGGCTAGGAATGACTTGAAGGATTATTTAACTTGTAAGCAACAAATATTACTTCGAATTATTGATTCGGTGCGGGATCGATTCACTTATCGATGTTCTTGAGTGGCTAATAAATCAGAACCCAAGGGAAATATGAAATCAGTGAGAAGCAATACTAGATGAAGACTCATAGGAAGCAACACGGTCCTTTGATATCCTCGAGATACCAAAGGGTAATAATCGAAGGAAGATCAAAATAGAGGTTGCGGAGATGTATTGATCTGCAGAAGGCAAGTAATTTAACTTGTCTGAGAAATGGGATCAAGGGGAACACTCATGGTCAGAACCATGGTTGCAAAGGATCAAATCCCAGATATAAGATGATCTTATACCAGGGGGATAATTAATTTTTTTAAGAGAAGCTTCCATGATAAGATCTACATCGTGTCCACAGGCATGAACACAAGTTCAAGGTCAACTCCCACTTCTTCAATGCATATCATTTCATTTACTTCTCGCTTTCGATGAAGTTGTAGTGTTGAAATTTATATCTGGCAAAACACCAGAAGAGTATGACTCATGAAAACTCTCGGGTTCACACGGATTAAGGAAGGCATATGTTCAACCCATAGGGGCATCTTAGGAACATATACCACAAATCTCAGGAGTAATATAACACCAGCTCGAAGGTAGAGCATGGTTGAGAAGGCAGAGGATACAATTTACCAAAGGCATTATGTATCCGAGGAAAGGCTCAAAAGGTTATTGAATATGAAGGACGTTGTCGGATAATAATCCAACAAAGGATTCAACGGTCCTCAATGAATCTGATTTGAGTATCAGTACTCAATCAGAAGAAGGAAAGAATGCAAAGGCATTGGATTATAGAAACATCTAAATAATTCGATGCTTAATACAAGGAAATTATGATTTCAAAATTAGAAGATCAGAAGCAGACACTCTGATCAAAAGACAAGTAAGTTGAATAGATATAGATCGACAATCAGTTAAGGTTGGTTTCCCAAGAACCAGCTCATGTACGGAGTGATGTCTGAGCCGGAAGGATGAATGTTAGGATCTGATTGATGATTACGAGCATTCGCAATATATTGGATCAAGGGACTCGAAACGATAGTGACAGAGGATGTCAACGAAGATTACTAGAAATATGGAATTAACCATAATGCAAGCGAACAAGAATTTCAACAACAATAGGCTGCTGAGGATTTTCGGAAGATCGAATGGTATTTCGAAAACTTTTGTGAAATACATTAATCAACTGGGATAAGAGGATACTCGATAAGTGCGAGAAATTATCTGTACGGGTATTCAGGTGGCAAAGAACTGCAAGGCAGTAGGCACAAAGTATTCTCGAAACAATACGGAGAAGTTCCGGGTATCTTGTAGTAGCAAGAGCAATTGGGGATGAATGTAAGAATGGAAATTGTATGTAGTTATCCATAGGGGTTGATGGTGGAAGGGAATTGCAACGACGAAGGGCACAAGGGTCTCGGGAAAACATCGAATAGTATCTTCTGAATCTTCTGGTGCACCAAGCGACCATCTGTAATAAGGGGCTTGCCGGGAGGAAGTAGTTACGAGATCCAAATGTTAGAGTTAGCAAAATTGTTTAACCCGAATGGAAGAGAAATCAGTCCCAGAGTATAGACGAGGAATAAAAGATCCTAATACCACCCAATTGGCGACGTGGGCCCGTAAGCCACACAACCAAGTTGGTAAAACGGTTTTCGATTTCTAGACTCAACTTCGGCCAAGGAGTTGGAAAGGGGGCTACCTACAGGAAGTCGGCTATGATACCAACTTGTGACGCCCCCGATTCAATCATACACGCAAATGTGTATGATCAAGATCAGGGACTCAGGGGAAGATATCACAACACAACTCTAGACACAAATTAAAATAATACAAGCTTTATATTACAAGCCAGGGGCCTCAAGGGCCCGAATACATCAGCTTGAATACAAATGAGTCAGCGGAAGCAACAATATCTGAGTACAGACATAAGTTAAACAAGTTTGCCTTAAGAAGGCTAGCACAAAAAGCATCTACGATCGAAAAGGCAAGGCCTCCTGCCTGGGAGCCTCCTAACTACTCCTGGTCATCGGCAGTCTCCACGTGGTAGTAGGCACCCTCGGGGTAGTAGCAGTCGTCGTCGCAGGTGGCATCTGGATCCTGGGCTCCACCATCTGGTTGCGACATCCGAGAAGAATGGAAAGATGTGGAAAAAGAGGGAGCAAAGCAATCGTGAGTACCCATCCAAAGTACTCGCAAGCAAGGATCTACACTACATATGCAACATTATCAAAGAGAGGCTGTATATGTGGACTGGGCTGCAGAACGCTACAAGAGAGAGAAGGCCTAGTCCTATCGAAGACTAGCATCTTGTGGAAACCACCATCTTGCAGCAAACAGGAGGGAGTAGAGTAGCATAAAGTAAAGTAGTGGTAGTGTTATCAACCTCGGCCAGAGATCCTTTCTCGACCCCCTGCGAGAAAGCAATCCCAGAGCCATACTATCTAGTTATCATCACAATCCATCTCCCATCACAAGTATCCAGTTCTAGTTGTATCGATCGAGATACAACTCCAAGTGTCCGTTACCGTAGGACAGGCTATCGATAGATGTTTTCTTCCCTGCAGGGGTGCACCAACTTACCCGCCACGCTTGATTAACTCCGGCCGGACACACTTTCCTGGGTCATGCCTGGCCTCGGCCAAACAATATGCCGCAACCCGACCTAGACTTAACAGAGAGGTCAGCACGCCGGACTAAACCTATGCCCCCAGGGGTCATGGGCCATCTCCCCGGTGTCACATCCCTAGCTTCTGGTAATGCTCTGAGCTAGCTAGTCATGTGTTGCATCATGTTTAAATTTTGCCTAAAATTGAAATGGGGATGTTCAAACCCTAGCATTAAATCAACTCAACTAGGGTGAGTTAAAATCTTTTCAATAAACCCAAAAGGCCCCTAAGAAAAGTTCATGATTTCTGGTTAAGGTGGAAACCACTGCCAAAAATGATGAATATATCCTTAGGTCATTTTTGGATTTTTGAATTAAATCATATTGTATTTGACTTTGGGCATTTAAATACTATTAATAATTTAAATGCTCAAATAAATGTTGGAAGTTGATAAGGGTCACTGGAATAATTCAGAAAGCACCCATAATTATTTCCAGGATTTTATAAAATGATTTGATATTAAAACAAATCAAAAACAAAACTACAGAAATAGAAAAGATAAAACAAAATAGAAAAAAAGGGGAGAGAGGCCACCTGGGCCGCTTACCTGCTTACCTGCCTGGCCCAGCTTCTCCCGCGGCCCAGCCCAGCCCACCTCCTCCTCCTTTGTCCTCTTCCTCCTCTGCCAGGAGGACGAGCAGAGGCGAGGCGTGGCGCTCGCCGACGCTGCCTCGGCCACCTCCTGCTTCCCCCCCGCCCTAGCCACCTCCTGCTTCCTCCTTGGCCTCCCCAGCGACGCCCCGGACGACGCCACGCGCCTCCCCGACCTCCCCTCACTCTCTCCCGAGCTCTCCCCCTCCTCTGTTTCTCTCTCCCTCTCGTGCCGAGCGCAGCCGTCGCCACCGACGCTGTTCGCCGCGGCCACCGGGCCTCCCTCGCTCCCCCGAAGTGCCCAGGAGATCCTCCTCGACCACCTCTTCCTCCTCGCCGAGAAGCGCACCGCGGGAGCCCCTGAAACGTCGCCACCACCGTCGTCTTCCACCTCCAGCACCCGAGCTCGCCTCCGGTCGATTCAGCGCTGCTAGGACCTCCCCGAGCTCGCTGACCTCCTCTACGGCACCGCTGTGAGCTTCTACGCCTCCCCTCCCTCTTTCCCCCTTCGATTGCGCCCTGTAGCCGCCGCCCCACGAGCACCCGAAGCCGCCGTCCGCCATGGCCGGTGAGCTCCGTGCTCCCGAGCTTCTCCGCCTGCGCTCGTTGCCTCCGGGTATTCCTGGTGACCCCAGCATCCCGTAGAGCCCATCGGCCGCGCCCGCCGTGCCGTGTAACGCCGAAACCGAGCACACCCGAGCTCCGGCCGCCGCCTAGCTCGCCGTCGGCACCGATTCCGGCCGCCCCGAGCGCAACTGACTCCACCAGGAGCTTCGGCTCGTCCCCAGCTCCTCCTAGATGCCCTCCGCGGCCCATTTGGTCGCCGGAGTGGCCAAAACCACTCTCGCCGCCGCGCTAATGGTCGTCACCGGCCGAACTCCGGCGAAGTCGACGTGGCTTAGTTAATTAGTCACTAACCCCCCCACCTACTGACGCTGACAAGTGGGCCCCAGGGCTTAGTCAAAGCTAACCAGCCCGGGTCAACGCGGGATTAGTCCCTGTGTCACTGACGTGTGGACCCCACACGTCAGGTTTGACCCGGGGCAGCCCTATTGACTTGCTGATGCAAGCATGACGCAGTGCTGATGTCATAACTCATTTTCTGGATTTAACTTAATTCTGAAATTCCAGAAAATGCCTAAAACTTCAATAAATCATAGAAAATTAACCGTAACTCCAAATTAAATAATTTATATATGAAAAATTATCAGAAAAATTCAAGGAATCCATCTGTACCATTTTCATGCATGTTAGAACAACTTATAGATGCTGTTTAGCACAAATCATATAAATGGCATTTGAATAATCACATATGGAGTTTGAATTTGAATTTTATATTCAAACCAACTTCATTTAATCTGTTGCTAGTTGCATTAGCCCAAAACACATTCATTTTGCCATGTCATGATCATGCATCATGTTGTGCATTGCATTGATTGTGTTCCTTTCTGTGTTGCCGGTATTTGTCCCCTCTCGATAGACGTGATACCGATGATGTGATCGTTGACACTAATGAAGACCCAATGTTATCTTCAGAAGTGCCAGGCAAGCAAAACCCCCTTGTTCATTCCGATAAAATCCCACTCTCTCGCTCCTACTCTCTTTTACTGCATTAGGACAACAACGACATATCTGATACTTGCTGCGGTAGCTGAACCCCTTATCCTTTGCATGACCTGTCATTGCCACAGTAAATAGATGAAACCCACTAGCATGAGTAGGAGTTGTTTGAGCCCTGATGTGCCTACTCATTCATGCTTGTTTGTCATGCCTGCTACTGCTTAGAGTTGAGTCAGGTCTGATTCATCGGGGATGAATCAGAGGCGTGTGAACATGTCCTACTATGGGTGAACTAAGTGTGTGAACACGATTTGGTAAAGGTAGCGGTGAGAGGCCATGTAGGAGTACATGGTGGGTTGTCTCATTGCAGCCGTCCTCAGGAACTAAGTTCTGTGTTTGTGATCCATGATTCAGCTACTACCACGCATTGGGCCCGAAACCAATGGACCCTCTCGGCATCTTAATCACCCTTGTCCTCTGTCCAGGAGTTGCAAGTAGTTTCTGGTGTTTGTAGTATGCTGGAGGCCGTGCGCAGCGCTGACCGTAGGGGTGGGCTGTGATGCGGTAGGCACGTGGCCGGGTAAACCGGGCACCCGTTTGGTGTCACGGAACCCTGTACACATCGTTTGGGGCTGTGAGCGAAACTCCGGCCGGATCTCCTCATGGATGGAACCCGAATAGGCGATAAACCTGGACTAGAGACTCGAGTGTTTGGGTAGGCCGTGGCCGACACCCACGTTGGGCTTCCGCTTGAAGGTTGCCGAGTACATGTCGTGTAAACGGCGGTAAGTGGTGATAGTGTGTGTGAAGAAGTACACCCCTGCAGGGTTAACATCATCTATTCGATTAGCCGTGTCCACGGAAAAGGACCTCTGGGTTGCTTATATCAGTTCATAGACAAGTGAAAGTGGATACTTTAAAATACGCAAGATAAGCGTGAGTGCTATGGATGGCGTTCTCGTAGGGAGACGGGAGCGGATCCATAGTGGTGTATTGATATGGTGAATATGTGGACTCGTGTGCGCCACCTCAAAAAAGTTACTCGCAGTCGTAGTTCAGGATAGCCACCGAGTCAAAGCTGGCTTGCTGCAGTCAAACTCCACCATCCCCTTTGTTGATAATGATGCATATGTAGTTAGTTCTGATGTAAGTCTTGCTGGGTACATTTGTACTCACATTTGCCTATTTTATGTTTTTGCAGAGAGACTTCAGTCTCACTAGTAATTCCGCGTGGACTTCGACGTTTAGCTTGATACCTCAGCTACGATCTTGTGCCCTCGGCAGGATCTGATAGATAGTCAGGCTTCTCAGCCTTTTTCATTTATAGTTGTCTGTACTCAGACATGATAGCTTCCGCTTATGCTTTGACTTGTATGCTCTGAGTGTTGGGTCATGAGACCCATGTTTGTAATATCTCGCTCCCCGGAGCCTATTGAATAACTACTTGAGTCGTAGAGTCATTTTGTGATGCCATGTTGTATTGCACATATCGAGCATATTGTGTGTATGATATTGAAATGCTTGGTATGTGTGGGATCTGACTATCTAGTTGTTTATCTTTAGTAGCCTCTCTTACCGGGAAATGTCTCCTAGTGTTTCCACCGAGCCATGGTAGCTTGCTACTGCTCCGGAACACTTAGGCTGGCCGGCATGTGTCCTTCTTCATTCCTGTGTCTGTCCCTTCGGGGAAATGTCACGCTTTGAGTACCGGAGTCCTGTTAGCCCGCTACAGCCCGGTTTACCGGAGTCCTGCTAGCCCAGTGCTACAGCCCAGACCCACTTGCTGATGACCGACACGTTCGAAGCTGGGTCATGGATGCCTGTCCCTGTAAGTCTGTGCCACTTTGGGTTTACGACTAGTCATGTCAGCCCGGGCTCTTTATCATATGGATGCTAGCGACACTATCATATACGTGAGCCAAAAGGCGCAAACGGTCCCGGGCAAAGGTAAGGCGACACCCGTGGGAACACCGTGCGTGAGGCCGCAAAATGATATGAAGTGTTACCGGCTAGATCGATGTGACATCGAGTCGGGGTCCTGACAGCGTTGGTATCAGAGCTTGACTGCCTGTAGGATTACCAAGCCAAACTGGTCGAAGTTGAGTCTAGAAATTCTTTAGTTATATAAGGGAATTGATTGTGGGATGGAACGTAAGGCTCTTTTTACTCCTTATACCTCATGCCCTTCTGATCTGAGTCATCTTATCTTTTCTACGGGGATTAAGAACTAGGCTATCTCTTCTTTCTATTAGGATCACGTGTTACTAATCCGTAGACTTATAAGATTGTTGGATTTAAGATTGAGTTCAGTTTCTACTACTTCCGTATGTTAATTGTTGATCTCGAAACCTTGATATCGTGCTTCTGAGTGGTTATGCCACCATTTTGTGAATGTCTCAAATCTTTTCTGAGCATTTACAGCCGTTATGCTGTCCGAGTCATTCCAGGTTTCTATACAGTCTGATGCATTTGCAAAATCCTTTCCCTCTGGTTTCGATGCTCCTTTATGCCAGCTCAATCACACTAATTGTTGAGTTGAGGTATTCTATTGCCTTGACATTTATGTTGGAGTTACTATTATGACCCTAGGTATTTAGGGAGTCACCTAGTAATCTAGCAACGTTCTGTGTTCCCAGTGTGAGATTCTGGCCTTTATTCTCGAAAGCATCCCGTGATGCCACTTAGTAGTAGGTATTCTACTCCTTGGGTTTTGAACCCGAGATTCACTCTACTTACTTCATGTTGATAGTGTTTGCTAGTTCCTTTAGGATATTAGTAACCTTTGCGATAGTCCTTGAAGTCCATGGTATCTTCTTCTTCCAAATACCATGAACTACTTATGGCAGAAGTTCCTCGTTGAACTGAAATATCACAACAGGATTATTCTTGAGGAGTTCTCCATTCATAAATCGTGACTCTGCCAGTTCTACCTCTCTGCATGGGTTATCCGGGAGAAATATGTTGAACTTGGTTCGACATACTAATCTATGCATCCACAACTCAGAAAATTATATGTTCCTTTGAGTTGTTCTCTTTAGTTGCATTCCGACCCTCGTCTATCAATTGATAGTCAAGAGTATGCGTACGTTCGTTCATCGATGCCTATTACTCTTGTGGTCCGTCAAGCCATTCCATCGCAGAATGACTAGGAGAAACAAGCTCCAGTACCTCTTCCATATCCAGGATTGGGTCAGAGAAGTTGTGCTCCGCAGATCAAATTGCTAATCCAGCTTTGGTTCTGTTCTACCTTGGAGTATTACCATCTTTATATCAAGAATGTCATGGGAATTGCACCCCATCCTATGAACTCCTGGTACAGTGATACTTCTTGCCGTCATTAGTCATTCCTCGGTCTTCGTGTTGATGCAACCGGAATACCGACAAATGAATTGTGATGTGTGTAATCAATACGCCTAGCAACCTCGTTGCTGGGTAGTTAAAGGACAATAATTTCATTCTTAGTGTGTTGGTTATTGAATCATCATTCTAAGATTGATCGTGCTACCTAGTCCATTCTCCTGGTTCACTCCTCGATCGATGAGTTAGGATTATTTCAAATCCTTGCTCTATTGATCATATCGTCTTGCCCTGAAAAGCAGGATTGTTCTCGAGCTTAGTAACATATCGGTGGTTCGTGATTTCCGAAGATATTCTCGGAAGTATTACCAGGTCGTCACCTGACCGTTATGTTGAGCCCGTGATCAAGTTGGTTTCTTGTGAACCACCTTCTCTCCAAGAATCGGTGTTAGATATCCCTGAGCTAGTTGGTTAAGCTAGACAACAACTTGGAGAGTTGGAAGATAAAAGCTTGTCTGACTTAGTTCGTTCCAAAGGGATATTCTTGTGTAGTGTGTGTTGAAGAAAGATGATATCTTCATCGATTGGTCCCTGTGATCAGTTGCTGGATCTATTGTCTTATCAATCCTTTGATTTGAGTGTGGGCTATCGTCAAATCAAATCAGAACCAACGATATTCGTAATGTTGTCTTACTCGTGGTTGATTCCTCGAGCATACACCATTATATCTTTGGTCTGACCAATGCTATCACTTGTTCACTTAACTATGGAATTCCTTTTAAAAGGAAACCCAGATGAATTGTTGTTGAGCCCATTGACAACATCCTTGTCTCCTCCATAATTTTGTTGGACATTAAGCTAGTGTTGGAAACTTTTGAAAGCATTTCTTCATGCTAGTTCATGGAGCAAATGTTCGGATGTAAGAAGTGACTTCCTCCAGTCCATGTGCATTTGATGCAAGTTGCCGCCGTGGATTCGAGAAAGTCAATGTTGTTTCCTTTGGAATCATCCCAAATCAGTCATGCATACGTGCGAAGTATTCTGTGGTTCGGAGACTTGCAACCTCCATTCTATATGGGTCCCTAGCGCACCAAGCCACTGATTGATTTGTTCAAGATTAATAAGTTTTAAGTGCTAGTCCCGAAGGTACCAGATGGATTTGTACAAAACTTCGATATCCTCGCTGATGGTTCCCCCTCCTGAACTCGGTAGTGTTTTATTATAAGACTACTTTGTGGTCTTGCTTGTCTTGGACAACGTGTTCACATGTTTGTAGCAGAACCAGCTCATGTTTTGGAGCTTGCTATCGTAGTTCATTTCCCGAGAATCTCGCAACGTCATCTCGTCGAATTGTGTTGCAAACTTTCATTTTTCTTCCTAGACTCGATGAGTCTGGATTATCCTGACACCAACCAGATCTGAATCTCAGGCAGATATGATGGTTTGGAACATTTCCCAAGAACTATAATATTGGTCCCTTGATAACCGGTAAAGTGGATGTCGTGGCCAGCACCACCCAGCCGAAGGACCTATTATTGTGGTATCTTGATTGAAGCAGTTGGCCACCTTCCCATAAGGACTTCGTAGGATTTACTTCCTAGTTGTGCGTTATGCTTATTGTGTTCCCGAAGTCCGACCTTTTACTTGATGTTCTAGTTATCAAACCATATCTATGAATGGGATACACTAGCACGTCAAGGAGAACATTAGAAGCGGAGTGCTAACTGTCTCTCGGTCGATCATCCAGATTTTGTTTCCTTGGCCTCGCTAAGGTGAAATCTGAGAAAGTGTTATCTTCCTTTGCATCTGCATCCTCCATCACCATTCATCATGGTAGTAAGTTGTGCTACCGGACCCTTGACACGGATGTTGGTAAAACCTTGATGAATGTGGAAATGCTTAAGTTCTTGAGAGCACGCACAAGCGCTACGTCTTATCATCGGCACTAGCTGGGATTGCCCCAGATTCTTCGGTTATGCTATAACCACTCCAACAGTGAATTCACTCTCTATTGTTGGGTTCTTTCCCAGTTACTAGAATCATTCCCAGCATTTGCATTTTGTTCCCAGCTTGCACCACCAATGTGCCATTCTACCATGGGTCTCATCCATTTCCGGTGATAAGCAAATTCATCCATTACGTTGTCTTCAACAAGGTAATCCACATCATCCAAGTCCGAGTATGCCATTCTACTGACCCCCCTCCAAACGATCGCTCGAGAATTGCCTTAGGCTGGTTTAAAGAGTTTCAATGATCTTTGAATCAAAAGTAATTCTTTTTGCCACTTAAGGGGATATCTCTACGAGTCACCTTCCCTAAGGTGTATCGTTATGGTATCATGGCAACACAACTCCTCGCTACGTTGACAATCGTTTACCACCTTCTTAAGCGTGGAATCGTTATCTACCTAGTGAACCTTCGTCATCTGTTCCACTCCATTTCTTCAAATCTGTGCTTCGTCTCCCAGCTCAAGAGATGTTGCTATGTCTCATTCCATGAGTTGTTCGATCTTCGAGAAGATCGACCCTTCTAGAGTCTCTTTCCCTCCAGGTCATGTTGGCAGCATTTCTCAGAGCAAGACGACAAGACAAAGATGGTGATCGAATCAACGCTTCTATGAAGTGCAACCTGGATCGTGAAGATTGTACTAGTTTGCGTTTCCCCTTCACCTTACCCTACGCTTGAATCTCGGGACGAGATTTTTGTTTAGTGGGGGTGAGTTGTCACATCCCTAGCTTCTGGTAATGCTCTGAGCTAGCTAGTCATGTGTTGCATCATGTTTAAATTTTGCCTAAAATTGAAATGGGGATGTTCAAACCCTAGCATTAAATCAACTCAACTAGGGTGAGTTAAAATCTTTTCAATAAACCCAAAAGGCCCCTAAGAAAAGTTCATGATTTCTGGTTAAGGTGGAAACCACTGCCAAAAATGATGAATATATCCTTAGGTCATTTTTGGATTTTTGAATTAAATCATATTGTATTTGACTTTGGGCATTTAAATACTATTAATAATTTAAATGATCAAATAAATGTTGGAAGTTGATAAGGGTCACTGGAATAATTCAGAAAGCACCCATAATTATTTCCAGGATTTTATAAAATGATTTGATATTAAAACAAATCAAAAACAAAACTACAGAAATAGAGAAGATAAAACAAAATAGAAAAAAAGGGGAGAGAGGCCACCTGGGCCGCTTACCTGCTTACCTGCCTGGCCCAGCTTCTCCCGCGGCCCAGCCCAGCCCACCTCCTCCTCCTTTGTCCTCTTCCTCCTCTGCCAGGAGGACGAGCAGAGGCGAGGCGTGGCGCTCGCCGACGCTGCCTCGGCCACCTCCTGCTTCCCCCCCCTAGCCACCTCCTGCTTCCTCCTTGGCCTCCCCAGCGACGCCCCGGACGACGCCACGCGCCTCCCCGACCGCCCCTCACTCTCTCCCGAGCTCTCCCCCTCCTCTGTTTCTCTCTCCCTCTCGTGCCGAGCGCAGCCGTCGCCACCGACGCTGTTCGCCGCGGCCACCGGGCCTCCCTCGCTCCCCCGAAGTGCCCAGGAGATCCTCCTCGACCACCTCTTCCTCCTCGCCGAGAAGCGCACCGCGGGAGCCCCTGCAATGTCGCCACCACCATCGTCTTCCACCTCCAGCGCCCGAGCTCGCCTCCGGTCGATTCAGCGCTGCTAGGACCTCCCCGAGCTCGCTGACCTCCTCTACGGCACCGCTGTGAGCTTCTACGCCTCCCCTCCCTCTTTCCCCCTTCGATTGCACCCTGTAGCCGCCGCCCCACGAGCACCCAAAGCCGCCGTCCGCCATGGCCGGTGAGCTCTGTGCTCCCGAGCTTCTCCGCCTGCGCTCGTTGCCTCCGGGTATTCCTGGTGACCCCAGCATCCCGTAGAGCCCATCGGCCGCGCCCGCTGTGCCGTGTAACGCCGAAACCGAGCACACCCGAGCTCCGGCCGCCGCCTCGCTCGCCGTCGGCACCGATTCCGGCCGCCCCGAGCGCAACTGACTCCACCAGGAGCTTCGGCTCATCCCCAGCTCCTCCTAGATGCCCTCCGCGGCCCATTTGGTCGCCGGAGTGGCCAAAACCACTCTCGCCGCCGCGCTAATGGTCGTCGCCGGCCGAACTCCGGCGAAGTCGACGTGGCTTAGTTAATTAGTCACTAACCCCCCCACCTACTGACGCTGACAAGTGGGCCCCAGGGCTTAGTCAAAGCTAACCAGCCCGGGTCAACGCGGGATTAGTCCCTGTGTCACTGACGTGTGGACCCCACACGTCAGGTTTGACCCGGGGCAGCCCTGTTGACTTGCTGATGCAAGCATGACGCAGTGCTGATGTCATAACTCATTTTCTGGATTTAACTTAATTCTGAAATTCCAGAAAATGCCTAAAACTTCAATAAATCATAGAAAATTAACCGTAACTCCAAATTAAATAATTTATATATGAAAAATTATCAGAAAAATTCAAGGAATCCATCTGTACCATTTTCATGCATGTTAGAACAACTTATAGATGCTGTTTAGCACAAATCATATAAATGGCATTTGAATAATCACATATGGAGTTTGAATTTGAATTTTATATTCAAACCAACTTCATTTAATCTGTTGCTAGTTGCATTAGCCCAAAACACATTCATTTTGCCATGTCATGATCATGCATCATGTTGTGCATTGCATTGATTGTGTTCCTTTCTGTGTTGCCGGTATTTGTCCCCTCTCGATAGACGTGATACCGATGATGTGATCGTTGACACTGATGAAGACCCAATGTTATCTTCAGAAGTGCCAGGCAAGCAAAACCCCCTTGTTCATTCCGATAAAATCCCACTCTCTCGCTCCTGCTCTCTTTTACTGCATTAGGACAACAACGACATATCTGATACTTGCTGCGGTAGCTGAACCCCTTATCCTTTGCATGACCTGTCATTGCCACAGTAAATAGATGAAACCCACTAGCATGAGTAGGAGTTGTTTGAGCCCTGATGTGCCTACTCATTCATGCTTGTTTGTCATGCCTGCTACTGCTTAGAGTTGAGTCAGGTCTGATTCATCGGGGATGAATCAGAGGCGTGTGAACATGTCCTACTATGGGTGAACTAAGTGTGTGAACATGATTTGGTAAAGGTAGCGGTGAGAGGCCATGTAGGAGTACATGGTGGGTTGTCTCATTGCAGCCGTCCTCAGGAACTGAGTTCTGTGTTTGTGATCCATGATTCAGCTACTACCACGCATTGGGCCCGAAACCAATGGACCCTCTCGGCTTCTTAATCACCCTTGTCCTCTGTCCAGGAGTTGCAAGTAGTTTCTGGTGTTTGTAGTATGCTGGAGGCCGTGCGCAGCGCTGACCGTAGGGGTGGGCTGTGATGCGGTAGGCACGTGGCCGGGTAAACCGGGCACCCGTTTGGTGTCACGGAACCCTGTACACATCGTTTGGGGCTGTGAGCGAAACTCCGGCCGGATCTCCTCATGGATGGAACCCGAATAGGCGATAAACCTGGACTAGAGACTCGAGTGTTTGGGTAGGCCGTGGCCGACACCCACGTTGGGCTTCCGCTTGAAGATTGCCGAGTACATGTCGTGTAAACGGCGGTAAGTGGTGAGAGCGTGTGTGAAGAAGTACACCCCTGCAGGGTTAACATCATCTATTCAAATAGCCGTGTCCACGGAAAAGGACCTCTGGGTTGCTTATATCAGTTCATAGACAAGTGAAAGTGGATACTTTAAAATACGCAAGATAAGCGTGAGTGCTATGGATGGCGTTCTCGTAGGGAGACGGGAGCGGATCCATAGTGGTGTATTGATATGGTGAATATGTGGACTCGTGTGCGCCACCTCAATAAAGTTACTCGCAGTCGTAGTTCAGGATAGCCACCGAGTCAAAGCTGGCTTGCTGCAGTCAAACTCCACCATCCCCTTTGTTGATAATGATGCATATGTAGTTAGTTCTGATGTAAGTCTTGCTGGGTACATTTGTACTCACGTTTGCCTATTTTATGTTTTTGCAGAGAGACTTCAGTCTCACTAGTAATTCCGCGTGGACTTCGACGTTTAGCTTGATACCTCAGCTACGATCTTGTGCCCTCGGCAGGATCTGATAGATAGTCAGGCTTCTCAGCCTTTTTCATTTATAGTTGTCTGTACTCAGACATGATAGCTTCCGCTTGTGCTTTGACTTGTATGCTCTGAGTGTTGGGTCATGAGACCCATGTTTGTAATATCTCGCTCCCCGGAGCCTATTGAATAACTACTTGAGTCGTAGAGTCATTTTGTGATGCCATGTTGTATTGCACATATCGAGCATATTGTGTGTATGATATTGAAATGCTTGGTATGTGTGGGATCTGACTATCTAGTTGTTTATCTTTAGTAGCCTCTCTTACCGGGAAATGTCTCCTAGTGTTTCCACCGAGCCATGGTAGCTTGCTACTGCTCCGGAACACTTAGGCTGGCCGGCATGTGTCCTTCTTCGTTCCTGTGTCTGTCCCTTCGGGGAAATGTCACGCTTTGAGTACCGGAGTCCTGTTAGCCCGCTACAGCCCGGTTTACCGGAGTCCTGCTAGCCCAGTGCTACAGCCCGGACCCACTTGCTGATGACCGACACGTTCGAAGCTGGGTCATGGATGCCTGTCCCTGTAAGTCTGTGCCACTTTGGGTTTACGACTAGTCATGTTAGCCCGGGCTCTTTATCATATGGATGCTAGCGACACTATCATATACGTGAGCCAAAAGGCGCAAACGGTCCCGGGCAAAGGTAAGGCGACACCCGTGGGAACACCGTGCGTGAGGCCGCAAAATGATATGAAGTGTTACCGGCTAGATCGATGTGACATCGAGTCGGGGTCCTGACACCCGGAAACTCCTGCACATTGCGTACGCGGCCGGTGAACAGACCTAGCTACCTCCTTCAACAAGGCAGGTGCTTACGCAGTCCAACCCGGTGTGCGCCGCTCAGTCGCTGACGTCCATATCGTAGAACGCCCATACTATGCAGAACACCCATACTATGCCCACGTGATGGTTAGTGCTATCAGGCCAGAGGCCCCTCGGATCAAATATCCAAATCGTAGTGGATTAGGAACGTGCGGTAACAAGCAGAGACTCACGAAAGAGGTGACCCCATTGCCCCGTCTCGAGGACTTGCGGCAAGGGCTAAGCATGCTCGGCCACGCCTCGTAATTATCTCATGGGCACCTTCCAGGTCAACCCGTCTCCACATCACTCGTCGGTACCCCTCGGGCTCGACCCACCTTCCCAAGTAACAGTTGTAAAGTCCAAGTATCCGTGTGTCCAATCATCAAGGGGAGAACCCGAGGAATCACCCCCGGTGAACTCCACTCGATGTAATCATCGAGGTGAACGTAAGAGGAATCACCCCCGAGGTTCACACTTGAGGGGTTGCATGACAGAGTCATATCGGAAGTGGTTAAGGCGGAATCACCCTCGATGACCACGATCGAATAGCTACACTACAGGGTTTACATCAGAAGTGCTGTAGAGGTCTCACCCTCGGCACTCGATAGTAACCTAGTAGTGTCGAGCAACTAAGGGGAAAGTGATGTGCGGTGTCGGGGCCTGGTCTTCGATCCCGTTGATCAGGTCTTCGATGATGAAGTAGGGGCAATAAGGACAAGGTGGGGGTCACTGATGGATCACTAACCAACCTATACTAAGTAGTTTAGAATAAGCAGTAGGGATCAATAAGTAGGTACAAAAGCAGGCTATGCATCAGAATATGAGCAAACAATAACAGTAGCAAAATCTAATGCAAGCATGAGAGTATAGAATGGGCGGTATCGGGATGATCAAAGGGAGGGCTTGCCTGGTTGCTCTGGCAAGGAGGGGTCGTCGTCGATGTAGTCGATCACAGGGGCGGCATCGGTCTCGGGGTCTACCGAAGAGAAGAGGGGAAGAAACAATAAATATAAAGCAAACAAAGCATCACAATGCATAACATGGCAATAAGCTGTGTAGGGTGTGACCTAATGTAAGGCTACACGATGTAGGTGAAGGGGGAATTCAACCGAAAATGTACTCCCGGTTCCGGACCTGTGTCAGACAGATGACCGGAGGGGGAATGTTCCATGTTCAGCATGCTAGGGGCATGTGACAGATGAACGGACCACGTAATCGGATTCGTTGGATTTTTCTAAGCAACTTTCATATAGAAAACATTTTCATCAGAGTTACGGTTTATTTTCTATGATTTTTCAAAGATTAAACCATTTTCTGGATTTATTTAAATTAACAGAAAAGATTAAATGATGTCAGCATGACGTGTTGATGACATCAGCAGTCAACAGACTTGCTGACCAGGTCAAACTGACCAATGGGTCCCACATGTCATAGACAGAGTGCTAACAGTGGGTTATTTTAAATTAACAGGGTGTTAATTAGCAGTTGGGCCCCACATGTCAGTGACTAAATAGCTAACCTAATTACTTTTAATTATGAAACCATTTTAATTATGAAACCATTTTAATTAGTTTATTTAAGCGGTGGGGCCCGCACGTCAGTGGCTGGGGCCTGCCCAGTCAGCACAGTTGACTAGGTCAACTGGTCAACAGGGGGCCAGGGGCCCCACTGGTAGTGACCCAGGGGGTGGCCCCAGGTGTGCCAGCTCGACAGGACGGCGGCTAAACGTGGGCGAGCACGAAAACGCGGCAGAGGGGGCCCGGCCTCGTCGGGATTCGTCTACAGGGGGCCAAAACGGACGCGGCTGACGCCGTTCGAACGGGAGCGGCGAGCCGCAGCTAACCGCGGTGGTGGCCGGCCCCGGGGCGGCCGGAAACGGCGTCGGCATGGAGCACGGGCGGCGGTGGCCTTCGGGCGCTCGACAGCGATGGTGATGCGGTGTGTTAGCGTGCGAACAGAGAGGCGAGGCAGAGCGTACGCGTTGCGGCGAGGCCAACGGTCGCGAGCCCTTGACCAAAAGGTCACCTGAGACGCGCCAGCGACCAAACGAGGCGGCGGTGGTTCGAGCTTCGTCGGTGTAGTGGCTACGGGCGGCTAGAGAGGGCAGGGGACGGCGCGTTCGGCGCAGGAGCTCACCGCGGGAGCGCGGGGTCTAGGCAGAGGGCTCGGGGAGGTCCGATGAAGCAGATCGGCCGCGAGGTCGTGTGGTGGCCGTCGAGGAGGAAGACGAAGGGGATCCGGGGCTGGGTGGCTCCCTCCTTGAGGTCGTTGGTGCAGGCGAAGCAGAAGACGGTCGTGGGGCTCGTGGACACATCTGGGCGGCGAGGAGGGCATAGTGGCCGCAGTGGCGCAGCAACGCGGCGGCGACAATGCGTCGGGGCGAGGAGGATCTGGAGAAGGGGGCGAGGCCAGAGGGAGAGAGGGGAGAGGGGGCGTCCAGGGGGAGTGAGTGGGTGCGGGGAGCCCGAGGGTCGAGGGTACGTCGCCCTTATCCCTTCCCCGACGGGGACGGCGACCGAGTTCGGTGGTGACTGGCGAGTGCGGTCACTGGGTCGGGTGAACAGAGAGGAGGGAGGCGACCGGGGGAGGTGGGTTGCTGGGTTGGGCCGCGCAGATGACTAAGGCCTAGGGGGGTCAGGGGGGTTTCTTTTTCTTTTACTTTTGCTCTTTTCTTTTTACAGAAAAAGCATGGGAATATTTGGGCTGCCAAAAGGATTTTGTAAAATGTGGGACTTGTCCACATAATTACATTGCAATAGTTAGCACTGCCACAAAAAGGTTGTGAGGCTTTTGAAATAGTTTGAACTTTTTATAAAGTAAAAAAGGCATTTAAACTATTGTTTTAGCCACTACTTTAATTGCTTGAGGCCATTTAAACACCTTGCAAAAATGTTGGTTCACCACAAATATTAACAAATGACTATTTGCTACAAGATGAACATTTTAGATCTCCTGTCTGACAAATCAGAGTTTTTAACTTTAGATTGGATTTGAATTTGAATCGGTGATTTGGATCAAGTGAAGATTAGCAACAGTAACAATGATGGCAAGACATCATTAGAAGGGGATTACTGTAGCATGATTCTCGGGGTGTTACATAGGAGCTTCACACTTCATCCTCAATAGTTGCTCCAATCTACGATTGATACTCCAGAGGGCAATGTTTTGCTCTTCCAACAAAATAATTTCACGAGTGAGATATGTATTCTGAACACAAACCGTTTCAAACGCCCTTAGGGCTTGAATCTCAGTGGGGTTAAGGTGGTTATAGTAGGGTTGAAGGATATCTTCTTTTTTCTCAACTTCCCCCGTGAGCATGGCTTGCGCCTATTCTTGAGGTTGATCTCTTGCAACTTCCTTGGCCTTGTCCTCCTCGGTGGCTTATTTTGGTTCCTCTCTTCTTAGCTCTATCTTCAGCAGCCAAGCATCTTCTTCGATGTTGTTGGAGGAGGGACAAGACATGATGGCTGGCTTGATAGATCTGGCAAAAACCAACACGAAACAAGAATAGAGGATATTTCCACGATGCGGTGGTCAAATCATCCATGATATATATAAAGAATTTTTATCTTGGGAAACAAGTATACCACAAGAAAATGGAGTCGGGAAGGTGCCCGAGGGGCCCACTACCCACCAGGGCACGCAGGGGGGGGGGGTAGGCGCGCCCTGGTGCCGAGTGGGCACCTGGGCTGCCTTCCTGAGTGTTTCTTATTTTTTTTTCTAATATTCCAAAACTGACAAAAAAATTGCGGAATATTGGAGACCTTTTACTTACCGAGTTACCATATCAAGTACCTCTTCCTATTCAGTGTTCTGCAAGCTTTCTTTGATGTGTTCCTCCGGTGTCATGGTTTGGATAATGTTAGTTTCAACATTAATAGGTGTACCTGAAATATAGTGCTTAATTCTTTGTCCATTGACCACCTTCGGATTAGTGCCTTTGGCATTATTGATCTTAATAGCTCCAGAGCGGTAAACTTCTTCGATGATAAATGGTCCTTCCCATTTGGAAAGTAGTTTCCCTGCAAAAAATCTAAAACGAGAATTGTATAATAGAACATGCTCACCTACTTTGAATTCCCGTCTTTGGATTCTCTTATCATGCCATCTTTTAACTTTCTCTTTAAACAATTTGGCACTTTCATAGGCTTGGGTTCTCCATTCATCTAAAGAGCTAATATCAAACAACCTCTTTTCACCGGCAAGTTTGAAATCATAATTGAGTTCTTTAATTGCCCAATATGCTTTATGTTCTAACTCAAGAGGCAAATGACAAGCTTTTCCATAAACCATTTTGTATGGAGACATACCTATAGGATTCTTATAAGTTGTTCTATAGGCCCAAAGTGCATCATCAAGTTTCTTGGACCAATTCTTTCGGGACCTATTGACATTTTTTGTAATATTAATTTGATTTATCTATTGCTCAACTCAACTTGACAACTAGATTGAGGATGATAGGGTGATGCAATTCTATGGTTGACATCATATTCAGCAAACAATTTACGGAAAGCACCATGAATAAAATGTGAACCACCATCAGTCATTAAATATCTAGGGACTCCAAACCTTGGGAAGATAACTTCTTTAAGCATTTTAAGGGAGGTGTTATGATCAGAACTACTAGTTGGAATAGCTTCTACCCACTTAGTGACATAATAAAAAACAACCAAAATATGTGTATACCCATTAGAGGAAGGAAAAGGTCCCATAAAGTCAAAGCCCGAAACATCAAATGGTTCTATAACAAGTGAATAATTCATAATAATTTCCTGATGTTTACAAATATTGCCAATTCTTTGACATTCATCACAAGATAAGACAAACTTACGAGCATCCTTGAAAGGAGTAGGCCAATAGAAGCCAGACTGTAATACCTTGTGTGCAGTTCTATCTCCCGCATGATGTCCTCCATAAGCTTCGGAGTGACATTTTCGTAGGATTTGTTCCTGTTCATGCTCGGGTATACAACGTATAATAATACCATCTGCTCCTTCTTTATAAAGATGTGGGTCATCCCAAAAGTAATGTCTTAAGTCAAAGAAGATTTTTTTTCTTTTGTTGGTATGTGAAACTAGGTGGTATAAATTTAGCAAATTATACTACTGAAATCAGGATCTTTGTCGTCAGCCGACTCTTTGCCGTCTGCTAGCTGATGGCAAAGATCTTCTTTGCCATCAGCTTACAGAAAACTGACGGCAAAGAAAGAGCTAATGACAAAGATCATGTTTGCCGTTAGCCAGCTCCTTGCCGTCTGCTAGCGAACGGCATAGAAGCTTTGCCGTCTGCTAGCAGAAGACAACGAGGGAGGGTGGCCCACTAGCGAGAACGACCTAACGGCCACTTTCTTTGCCGTCTGCTAGCAGACGGCAAAGAAAGTTGCCAGACTAACATTGTTAGCTAGGATCTTTGTCCTCTGCTAGCAGACGGCAAAGAGCTGTGCCCTAAGTACAAAGCAAATGCCTATGCCACATGTCTTTGTCCCCTTTCTCTCTCTCCGCCCTGTGCCTGAGCCGCCGCCGCCGCCCCGCGCCACCCCCGTCGCCGGCTGCCCCGCCCCACCCCCATGCCCGAGCCGCCGCCGCCCCGCGCCACCCCCGCCGCCAGCTGCCCCGCCCCGCCCCCATGCCCGAGTCGCCGCTGCCCCGCGCCACCCCCGTCGTTGCGCCGCCCCCGCCGCGCCGCGCCACCACCTCCGCCACCCGGCCATCCCCCTAACGAGGCCGGCCCACTTCCCCGGCGCCCCCTACCCCACCTCGGCTAGCCCGGTGCACCTCTCCTCCACCCTACCGCCCCCTACAGCACCCGCCTTGCCGCCCCGCCGCCCCCGGTGCCCCCTCCTCCACCCGGTGGCCGCGGCGCCCCTCTCCTACACCCCGCGGCCGACCCGCCGCTCCGGCGCCCCCTCCTCCACCCAAGCTGCCCTGGCGCCCCTCTGCTCCACCCCCGCAGCCGCCCCGCCGCTCCGGCGCCCCCTCCTCCACCCAGGCTGCCCCGACGCCCCTCTCCTCCACCCCCGCAGCCGCCCTGCCACTCTGGCGCCCCTCCACCGGTGTGACCGTGTAATTTTTTTTATTTTTCTAGATTATTTTAGGTTTAGTTTAATTTAGGCTTGGTTTAGTTTAGGTTTAGTTTAGGTTTTGTTTCTGTTTTTTAAGTTTTGGTTTAGATTTAGTTTAGTTTAGGTTTAGTTTAGGTTAAGAAGAAAGATGAAAGATGAAAAATAAGAAGAAGGAAGGAGAAGAAGAAGAAGAAGAAGAAGAAGAAGAAGAAGAAGAAGAAGAAGAAGAAGAAGAAGAAGCAGAAGCAGAAGCAGAAGCAGAAGCAGAAGCAGAAGAAGAAGCAGAAGAAGAAGAAGAAGAAGAAGAAGAAGAAGAAGAAGAAGAAGAAGAAGAAGAAGAAGAAGAAGAAGAAGAAGAAGAAGAAGAAGAAGAAGAAGAAGACAAAACTTACATAAATTCCCAAGGTCACGGAACCCGCATGTTGATCAACAAAACATAAATCAAGTGAATCAATAGAATACCCCATTGTCACCACGGGTATCCCACGCAAGACATGCATCAAGTGTTCTCAAATCCTTAAAGACTCAATCCGATAAGATAACTTCAAAGGGAAAACTCAATCCATTACAAGAGAGTAAAGGGGGAGAAACATCATAAGATCCAACTATAGTAGCAAACCTCATTGTACATCAAGATCGTGCCATATCAAGAACAGGAGAGAGAGGGAGAGAGATTAAACACATAGCTACTGGTACATACCCTCAGCCCCGAGGGTGAACTAGTCCCTCCTTGTCATGGAGAGCGCCGGGATGATGAAGATGGCCACCGGTGATGGATCCCCCCTCCGGCAGGGTGCCGGAACAGGCTCCCGATTGGTTTTTGGTGGCTACAGAGGCTTGCGGCAGCAGAACTCCCGACCTTCATTTTGTTCTGGAAGTTTGGGGATATATAAGAGGTGTTAGCGTCGGGAACATGTCAGGGGGTCCACGAGGCAGCCACGAGGTAGGGGCGCGCCTAGGGGGTAGGGCGCGCCCTCCACACTTGTGGTGGCCTCAGGACTCTTCTAGTCCATCTCCAATGCTCCGTGGGCTTCTTCTGGTCCAAAAACAATCTCCGTGAAATTTCAGGTCAATTGGACTCCGTTTGGTATTCCTTTTCTGCGATACTCAAAAACAAGGAAAAACAGAAACTGGCACTAGGCTCTAGGCTAATAGGTTAGTCCCAAAAATCATATAAAATAGCATATAAATGCATATAAAACATCCAAGATGGATAATACAATAGCATGGAACAAGAAAAAATTATAGATACGTTGGAGATGTATCAAGCATCCCCAAGCTTAATTCATGCTCGTCCTCGAGTAGGTAAATGATAAAACAGAATTTTTGATGTGGAATGCTACCTAACATATTTATCAATGTAATCTTCTCTATTGTGGACAGAATATTCAGATATATAAGATTCAAAACAAAAGTTTAATATTGACATAAAAACAATGATACTTCAAGCATACTAACAAGGCAATTATGTCATCTCAAAATAACATGGCCAAAGAAAGCTATCCTTACAAAATCATATAGTCTGGCTATGCTCTATCTTCATCACACAAAATATTTGAATCATGCACAACCCCGATGACAAGCCAAGCAATTGTTTCATACTTTTGATGTTCTCAAACTTTTTCAACCTTCACGCAATACATGAGCGTGAGCCATGGACATAGCACTATAGGTGGAATAGAATATGGCCGTTGTGGAGAAGACAAAATGAAGGAGATAGTCTCACATCAACTTGGCGTATCAACAGGCTATGGAGATGCCCATCAATAGATATCAATGTGAGTGAGTAGGAATTGCCATGCAACGGATGCACTAGAGCTATAAGTCTATGAAATCTCAAAATAAAACTAAGTGGGTGTGCATCCAACTCGCTTTCTCACGAAGACCTAGGGCAATTTGAGGAAGTTCATCACTGGAATATACAAGCAAAGTTCTATAATGAAAAATTCCCACTAGTATATGAAAGTGACAACATAGGAGACTCTCTCTCATGAAGATCATGGTGCTACTTTGAAGCACAAGTGTGGTAAAAGGATAGTAGCATTGCCCCTTCTCTCTTTTTCTCTCATTTTTTTATTTTTTTTGTTTTTTTGGGCCTTCTCATTTTTTGGCCTCTCATTTTATTTTATTTTATTTTTCCTCTGGAGTCTCATCCCGACTTGTGGGGGAATCATAGTCTCCATCATCCTTTCCTCACTGGGACAATGCTCTAATAATGAAGATCATCACACTTTTATTTACTTACAACTCAAGAATTACAACTCGATACTTAGAACAAAATATGACTCTATATGAATGCCTCCGGTGGTGTACCGGGATGTGCAATGAATCAAGAGTGACATGTATGAAAGAATTATGAAATGTGGCTTTGCCACAAATACTATGTCAACTACATGATCATGCAAAGCAATATGACAATGATGATGCGTGTCATAATAAACGGAACGGTGGAAAGTTGCATGGCAATATATCTCAGAATGGCTATGGAAATGCCATAATAGGTAGGTATGGTGGATGTTTTGAGGATGGTATGTGGTGGGTGTATGGTACGGGCGAAAGTTATGCGGCACAAGAGAGGCTAGCAATGGTGGAAGGGTGAGAGTGCGTATAATCCATGGACTCAACATTGGTCATAAAGAACTCACATACTTATTGCAAAAATCTATTAGTTATCGAAACGAAGTACTACGCGCATGCTCCTAGGGGGATAGATTGGTAGGAAAAGACCATTGCTCATCCCCGACCGCCACTCATAAGGAAGACAATCAATAAATAAATCATGCTCCGACTTCATCACATAATGGTTCACCATAAGTGCATGCTACGGGAATCACAAAGTTCAACACAAGTATTTCTACAATACACAATTACTCACTAGCATGTCTCTAATATCACCATCCTCATATCTCATAAAAAATCATAAGGAATAAGACTTCTCATAGTATTCAATGCACTATATATGAAAGTTTTTATTATATCCCTCTTGGATGCCTATCATATTAGGACTAAATTCATAACCAAAGAAAATTACCATGATGTTTAGAGACTCTCAAAATAATATAAGTGAAGCTTGAGAGTTCATCAATTTCTTCAAAATAAAACCACCGCCTTGCTCTAAAAAGATATAAGTGAAGCACTAGAGCAAGTGACAAACTACTCCAAAAGATATAAGTGAAGATCAATGAGTAGTTGAATAATTATGTAACTATGTGAAGACTCTCTAACATTTAAGAATTTCAGATCTTGGGATATTATTCAAACAGAAAGGAAAACAGAATAAAAGAAAATGACGCTCCAAGCAAAACACATATCATGTGGTGAATAAAAATATAGCCTCAAGTAAAGTTACCGATGAACGAAGATGAAAGAGGAGATGCCATCCGGGGCATCCCCAAGCTTAGGCTCTTGGTTGTCCTTGAATATTACCTTGTGGTGCCTTGGGAATCCCCAATCTTGGGCTCTTGCCACTCCTTATTCCATAGTCCATCGAAACTTCATCCAAATCTTGAAAACTTCACAACACAAAACTCAACAGAAAATCTCATAAGCTCCGTTAGTATAAGAAAATAAATCACCACTTTTGGTACTGTTGTGAACTCATTATTTAATTATATTGGTCTAATATCTACTTTATTCCAACTTCTCTATGCTTCATACCCTCCGATACTACCCGTAGATTCATCAAAATAAGCAAACAACACGCGAAAAACAGAATCTGTCAAAAATAGAATACTGTAGTAATCTGTAACTCTAGAATACTTCTGTAACTCCAAAAATTCTGAAAAAACTAGGAAAGCCTGAGAAATTTGTGTATTAATCTTCTTCAAAAAGAATCAACCCAAAATCACTCGTCTGTTAAAAATGAGAATTATTTTCGTGAGTGAAAATTTTTCTGTTTTTCAGCAAGATCAAATCAACTATCACCCAACACGATCCCAAAGGCTTTACTTGGCACTTTATTGAAACAAAAGCTATAAAACATGATTACTACAGTATAATAATCATGTGAACACACAAAGACAGTAGAGGTAAATGTTGAGTTGCCTCCCAACCAGCACTTTTCTTTAATGCCTTTTTAGCTAGGCATGATGATTTCAATGATGCTCACATAAAAGATAAGAATTGAACATAATGGGAGCATCATGAAGAATATGACTAGCACATTTAAGTCTAACACGCTTCCTATGCATTGGGATTTTCTGAGCAAACAACTTATGGGAACAAGAATTAACTAGCATTGGAAGGCAAAACAAGCATAACTTCAAGATTTTCAACACATAAAGAGGAAACTTGATATTATAGCACTTCCTACAAGCATTTGTTCCTCCCTCATAGTAATTTTCGGTTGCATCATGAATGAATTCAACAATATAACCATCACATAAATCATTCTTTTCATGATCTACAAGCATAGCAATTTTGTACTCTCCACATAAGCAAATTTCTTCTCATGAATAGTAGTGGGAGCAAACTCAATAAAATAACTATCATATGAGGCATAATCATATTGAAAATTAAAATCAAGACAACAGGTTTCATGGTTATCATATGAGGCATACATGGCATCACAATAATCATCATAGATAGCAATTTTGTTCTCATAATCAATTGGAACCTCTTCCGAAATAGTGGATTCATCACTAAATAAAGTCATGACCTCTCCAAATCCACTTTAATAATTACCACAATAAGATTCAAAACCCTCCAAAAATAGTGAGATCATTACTTTCTAAAGTTTACACTCTTCCAAACCCACTTTCATCAATATAATCATCATAAATAGGAGGCATGCTTTCATCATAATAAATATTCTCATCAAAACTTGGGGGACTAAAAGTATTATATTCATCAAACATAGCATCCCCAAGCTTGTAGCTTTGCATATCATTAGCATCATGGATATTCAAAGAATTCACACTAACAACATTGCAAACATGCTCATCATTCAAATATTTAGTTCCAAACATTTTATAGACTTCTTCTTCTAACACTTGAGCACAATTTTCCTTTCCATCATTTTCACGAAAGACATTAAAAAGATGAAGCATATGAGGCAACCTCAATTCCATTCTTTTTTGTAGTTTTAATTTATAGACTAAACTAGCGATAAAACAAGAAACTAAAGGATTCAATTGCAAGATCTAAAGATATACTTTCATGCACTAACCTCCCCAGCAATGGCGCAGGAAAAGAGCTTGATGTCTACTATGCAACCTTCTTCTTGTAGACGTTGTTGGGCCTCCAAGTGCAGAGGTTTGTAGAATAGTAGCAAATTTCCCTCAAGTGGATGACCTAAGGTTTATAAATCCGCAGGAGGCTTAGGACGAAGATGGTCTCTCTCAAACAACCCTGCAACCAAATAACAAAGAGTCTCTTGTGTCCCCAACACACCCAATACAATGGTAAATTGTATAGGTGCACTAGTTTGGTGAAGAGATGGTGATACAAGTGCATTATGGATGGTAGATATAGGTTTTTGTAATCTAAATTATAAAAACAGCAAGGTAACAAGTAATAAAAGTGAGCGAAAATGGTATTGCAATGCTTCAAAGCAAGGCCTAGGGTTCATACTTTCACTAGTGCAAGTTCTCTCAACAATGATATAATAATTAGATCATATAACAATCCCTCAACGTGCAACAAAGAGTCACTCCAAAGTCAAATAGAGGAGAACAAATGAAGAGATTATTGTTACGAAACCACCTCAAAGTTATTCTTTCCGATCAATCAATTGGGCTATTCCTATAAGTGTCACAAACAGCCCCAGAGTTCGTAGTAAAATAACACCTTAAGACACAAATCAACCAAAACCCTAATGTCACCTAGATACTCCAATGTCACCTCAAGTATTCTCAGGTATGATTATACGATATGCATCACACAATCTCAGATTCATCTATTCAAACCAACACAAAGAACTTCAAAGAGTGCCCCAAAGTTTTTACCGGAGAGTCAAGACGAAAACGTGTGCCAACCCCTATGCATAGATTCCCAAGGTCATGGAACCCGCAAGTTGATCAACAAAACATACATCAAGTGAATCAATAGAATACCCCATTGTCACCACGGTTATCCCACGCAAGACATACATCAAGTGTTCTCAAATCCTTAAACACTCAATCCGATAATATAACTTCAAAGGGAAAACTCAATCCATTACAAGAGAGTAGAGGGGGAGAAACATCATAAGATCCAACTATAGTAGCAAACCTCACTGTACATCAAGATCGTGCCATATCAAGAACACGAGAGAGAGAGATTAAACACATAGCTACTGGTACATACCCTCAGCCCCGAGGGTGAACTACTCCCTCCTTGTCATGGAGAGCGCCAGGATGATGAAGATGGCCACTGGTAATGGATCCCCCTCTGGCAGGGTGCCGGAACAGGGTCCTGATTGGTTTTCGGTGGCTACAGAGGCTTGCGGCGGCGGAACTCCCGATCTAGGATTCTTTTCGGGGTTTTATGTGTTTATAGGAATTTTTGGCGTCGGTCTCACCTCAGGGGGGTCTCCGAGTCATCCACAAGGCAGGGGGTGCGGCCAGGGGGTAGGTTGCGCCCTCCACCCTCGTGGATGGCTCGGGACTCTTCTGGCCCAACTCTTTTACTTCAAGGACTTCTTTTGGTCCATAAAAAATCATCAAAAATTGGCACTTCAATTGGACTCCGTTTGGTATTTCTTTTCTGTATAACTCAAAAACAAGGAAAAAATAGAAACTGGCACTGGGCTCTAGGTTAATAGGTTAGTCCCAAAAATCATATAAAATAGCATATAAATGCATATAAAACATCCAAGATGGATAATATAATAGCATGGAACAATAAAAAATTATAGATACATTGGAGACGTATCAAGGGTCTGGGCAGAGAGTCAAGGCAGAGGGTTGTGGATCACCGATCGCCGCGGGGATAGATGGGGGAGCCAGTGGGTCCAGCTGGTCCCGACGCCGTCGCCCATGCCGAGAATCCCCTGGTCCGACTGCTGAACCTTCGACCATGCGTCGCCATACCAGTGGGCGCCCGGGGACGAGCGGGTTATAAGGGGGGTTCCTCGACGTCGATGGAACCCTAAATAGCAAGTATCGTCGGTGCGAGATACATGTGGCTGTCGGTGTCGAACACTACATCCCTGTCCCACAAGTGACGTCGGCGTCTAGCGTTCCACAACAATAGTTTTCGTGGTCGATGGCGGTCGAACACCTATGTGAATTTGTCTTGCAGCCTCTGCGATGGCGATTAAAAGCCAAGTGTTGAAACTTGAAACACCCAAACTGACTCAAGTCAGTTTGGTTGTTTGAAGTTTCAAAACTTGGCTTTAATCCTCATCGCAGAGGCTGCTAGACAAATTCGCCAAGGTGTTCGACCGTCATCGGCCCCCAGAACTATTATTGCAGGATGCTGAGCGCCGGTGTCACTTGTGGGACGTGGATCTAGTGTTCAACATCGAGCGCCACATGTATCTCGCACCGGTAATACTTGCTATTTAGGGTTGCATCGACGCCGAGAAACCCCCTAACCCGCTCGTCTTGGTGTAAATATTTAGTTAGGTTGACGAGAAAAACAATATTGCTATGTTACTCATCTTTCGATTTAAATGTGCATTTTTTTCGTCGCTGCAAGGGTCTAGTGTTCGACGAGCTCCGCCCCTGTGTTCGTGGGTGAGCACAAATGACATCTCCTACCCCCCTTTCGTTTGCTCTGTCTCGGCCTTCGTGCTGATGAAACTTGCTAGCTATAAGTGTCTTCAATCATCAGTATGCATGACCATGCATCTCCCGTTTGAAAGGGTTACATCTATAAATATGCATGCATTTGCATATTTATAACCGTGATTATTTTGAATTGTCCAACGTTATCCATGGACAACCCGAGTATGTGTAGATTGGGTTCGTTTTCCCATATGCTCAGCTCCGGATCCGATGCAGAATTTCGTCAGTGCCTCCCTATTGTTCTCCGGGTACACATCCTCTCTGCTTATTGCCGAGGCGTGTATCAGGAGAACAGCAGGGAGGTGTTGCTGAAATTTTGCATCAGATCTGGAGTAGAGCATGGGAAAATGGACCCAATCTACATATACTCAGGTGGGATTAGGACCTATCTTTACCTATTAGTGTCTAGGTTGCATGGACATAATAAAAGTGACAAACTCCATTAACTGATGTATATATACATGTTGATTTATATATATATATATATATATTTCTTATGTGTCCAGTAGTTAGGCAAGATGAGTGATCGTGCGTGGATGTACACCGGTCACACTAGTCCGAAAGACATGACCATTGAATGGTTAACAAAAACCAAGGGGTTTCTGATAGCTGCATTTGCAAATGGCCAGAGGACAACCTGGTGCCCCTGTGCCGGGTGCAACAATTGGCACAAGAGGACAGAGGATGAAATGGGCAAACACCTACAGAAGAGGGGTTTTACGCCAGATTATACGGTGTGGACATTTCATGGCAAGTCTGCCAAACATGCCAGTGCTGAGGTGCTTCTCGTCACACTAACGAGCATGGTACCGGGATGCAAGACATGGTGCAAGACTTTGATGATGCTCGGGACTCAGACGATGAGATGGAGGAATCTACAAAGGCCTTCAATGAAATGTTGGGGTCTTCAAAACGTCCTCTCCATGAGCACACTAAGCTTTGTCAGCTGGATGCCATCTGACAAATAATGGTCTGAAGGCTCAATTCAACTTGGGCAGAGAATGCTACTATGCGATGATGACAGTATTTGGACCATGTACTACCTACAAACCTGTACCAGTCAGACAAAATCCTCCGTGCTCTTAAGATGCCCTATGAGAATATACATGCATGTGAGAATGGATGTGCCTTATTTAGGCTTCAGTATGCAGACTAGAACTATTGTCCCATTTGCAAGTCATCCAAGTATGGTGTGGTAGACAACGGTATGGGTGAGAAGACGCAGACCAAAATCCCTGTTAATGTTCTTCGGTATATGCCAATCGTACCAAGACTTCAATGTCTTTTCATGGTCGAAGAGACGGCAAGACAGATGACATGGCACAAAACGAGCAAAAGAACCCAACTAGATGCAGATGGGAAGCTGATGATGGGGCACACATCAGATGGTGAAGCGTGGAAGCGCTTCAATGCATTACATGACAACAAAGTGGCAGATCCGAGGCATCCTCGAGTCGCCATCAGCACAGATGAGTTCAGTGTGTTTGGTCTAGCAGCAACCCAACACAATTGTTGGCCCGTATTTGTCATTCCACTCAATCTCCCCCCCCCCCGTACAGATTATGCAAAGAAAGAACATTTTCCTGAGGTTGATAATTCCAGGGCCCAACTATCCGGGGAAGAATATGAATGTGCACATGCAGCCGCTGAAGGACAAATTGCAAGAAGCCTGGGATAATGGGTTCAAGACATACGACACCTTTAGCAAAAAGAACTTCATAATGCATGTTTGGTACATGTACTCGACGCATGACTTGCCGGCGTATGCGCTATTCGTTGGTTGGTGTGTGCATGGAAGGTTCTCGTGCCCCACACGCAAGGGGGTTCTTCAGTTTTGTTGGCTTCAGGCTGGTCACAAGTTTTCTTGCTTCAACTAGCATAGACCGCTCCTGCATCCTCGCCATAAGTTCAAGAAAGACAAGTAGAACTTCATCAAAGGTAGTGTCGGGGATATACCCCGTGGTATGGCCCGGACGGAGTCGTAAACCGGCCGGGACTTGGTAAACCTGCAGATGGTAAACCGGCAGACAGTTAAGACAGATGGCTAAGACAGACGGTAAACCGACAATGTTAAACCGGCAGAGTTAAGACAGATGGTAGCACCGACAGGTGTTGTTAAACCGGCAGACAATGTTAAACCGGCAGACAATGTTAAACCGGCAGACAATGTTAAACCGGCAGACGTTGAGAAGCCCAGGAAAGGAAGTCAAAATAGTTTAAGTTAAAGTCCGAGTTGGACTCCACATGTAACCTGCCCCTTCAACATATATAAGGAGGGGCAGGGCACCCCAAAGAGGGACAAGCAAGAACAATCTTTAGGGCTAGACACAACTAGAGGAGAGCCGGTTTACGGCGACTCCCTCGTGATGATAATGAGACTTAGCCTCAAACAACATGTAGGGTTTTTACCGGATGATGTTTCCCGGGGCCCGAAGCTGTCTAAATCCTTGTCTTGTGTTGCGTCTCTTGATTCCGCTCAACCCCTCTCAAGCTACCACATAGATGCGCTGGCCTCGCGACTAAGTCCTGACACTAAGGACATCTGCTGTAACAAATCCACGACAGTTGGCGCCCACCGTGGGGCCGGCGCACGGTGGTGTTGAGTTCTTGGAGGGATGTATTTCAGGGATTGAGAAGTTCGCGACGTGTTGGATGAAAAAGAACCGGCGCAGAAGACGTCTGATGCATAGTCAAAGCAACATATACAGGATTTAAGATCAAGAGAAAATTAGGGTTGCGTCTAGGCGCCAGCGTACATGACCGGATGATCCGTCTGAGGCCAGGTTAATTTTTGCTGCCGCAACAAGTCAAAGTCTCGTATCAGAAATCAATCGGTACGAGATACGAGATGCAATCGCCGAGTCCGACAGATTTGACGGCTCCGTGTCCGTTTGTAAATCCAATTTGGAGGTCTATTTTTCCTGCGTTTAAATCTAGACGTACTGACCCAGTACGGGTTACTCGGATGGTTGTTGCTCCCAAGGGTAAATCGTGGCAGCAGAGGCAAAGCTAGCAGCGTATGCGTCAAATCAGGGAGTTATCATTGCTGCTATTTTTCTGGCCTGAAGACCAAGTCAAATCCGGAGATCCCCAAGCACCTCTACTAGTACTATAAAAAAGGATAGTACTGTTTGAGTACTAGTAGATCGGGAAAAGAACAAAGGAAATTATTAGATGAACTGCGCACTACGTCCAAGCATCAAATCAGAGTTAGTACTAAGTACTAATGGCCAGTTTAGTGCTCACGTGAAGGCATTGAAAAACTTTACACAACAATCAATTGGGAATAAAACCTCCATGACTTGAAGGAGGACTCCAGGGGCCATCAATCGAAGCTGCTGCTATTTACTCCAGGAGAAGATCAAACACAGGCCGACTACTCCCATCAGGATCAATCTAGTAATACTACTATTCGTCAGGAAGCTAACCCGGGTGTACACACGAACTCGGACGACTCTTGCTGCACTGTGGAGTCGCCAGGGCCCGCTCCAAACCATCGTGGTCCAAGCCGCCCTTCGCCAGCGTGTCGAGCTACTGCCGTGGCTGCACCGTCAAATCCGAACAGATGATCAATTTTTTCTGCAGTTGTTTGTCGTCAAGGCTGACAGGAATTGTACTACACTGTCGTCGCGGGAGCTTTGCCACCTTGGCCAAACTGCTATCAGCATCTGAAAATACCAGGTGCTATTTATCCTATTTTAAACACGTATTAATTCATCCGATCAACACTACTTTGCCCTGCTGTGTTTTATATGCAGGAGAATTATTCATCACAAAGTGGCATTATACCGCGGAGATGGAGGCGTGCCAATATTATTCGGCACGGGTGGTCGTCCTTACTCAACGGACCCCCGCGCCGGGTTACAATACCTTGACCGACTCGCCCGACCGCACTGCCTTACAACGCCACGGATAACTCGCCTGTCCGCCCTTGCGGCCGGTTCACGTGTTCGCGCTGGCTTACAAACGTCACGGCCGACTCACCCGTCCATGCCGGTTTACCATGCAGCGTCCAGCTCACCCGTGAGCGACTTCAACTTCACCTAGTGATCATCAATTTCATGGCGGATTATTTCCGGCCTGGCACATCAGGTGATATCAATCTAAATATATTATATTGGTACATATTATTTTTTGTCAAATAGTAGTTTATCTTTCTCTTGGTCTGCAACATTGTTGATGTAGGACAAATTGTTCACTGCATCAAAACGACGTGGTTAGCTCGCCCGTCCACGCCGGTTTACAACACCGCGGCCGGTTCATCTGTCCGAGCCGCCTCTGATGCTAAGGTCGTCTTTTTCGTACGCCTTCGCGGCCTGGTCTACATCAGCATACCGGGCCGCACCTATTTGCATGAGCTATTTATTGAATAAAAAGCCAGTCACTGCTTGGGTAGCCTGGTTTTATTTCAAATTGGAGGCAGATTATCATCAACCGCCTTCTGCACAGGATGGCTTAATGGGCAGGCACGCAAGTTGCCGCCACTACAGTTTGTTTAACTTCAAGTAGCCAGTTGGAAGGAACCATTGGCCGAGTTGCTGACACGGCTCATACGGGATCATTTATAACCCGCCGCAGTCACCTCAACCTTCTGTGGATTCAAATCGTGCTATCAACACCAATGATGTACAACGTATGCCGGTTTCTATCGGGGTCAAATATGGAAAATCTCAAGACAACTCCTTGAGTCATCTTAAGACTCGTGGGCTACGATGATATGACTCAGTAAGTCTTGCCAGTTTCAGCAAATTCAAGTGCCCCAGGATGTTGAAGGGAAAGATAACCCGGTCCCGGAGGCTACTGTTATATTGATGAAAATTTAAAGGCCGTTAGGGAATTTCCGGCTCAAAAAGTATATAACAAAACCCCGACTCAATGAAGAAGTTCCGGGTCATCAAAGTGGATTCTGGTTCAAAATCCGGCTCAAGGAAGGTCAGTCTCATTGAAGCTCTCCAAATATCCGGTTTACATTCCGGTTCAAAGGAAATTTATCTATCATGAAGCTTTCAAGCTCTCAAATCCAGTTCAAAATCCCGGTTCAAGAAGAATTTATCTCTTGCAAAAAATTAAAAGTTGCCGAAGAGGACCTGTTGCCATGATGCACGGTTCAAACATGGGTATCCCGCCTTATTGGCTTATCATATTATTGGTTACATGGGGGCTTCAGCTTACAAAGCGGAGTTCTGTCCATTAATCTAGCTATCATGCCACAACAAAGCTTGGGAGCTTCACACCCAAGGGGCCAAAGAGAGTCTGGATGCTATGCACAACTCAAACATAGGCACCCAATGAGCACAGCTCATCACGTTACTTGGGGGCTCCTTGTGTCAAATACCAAGGAGTTTGAATGGACCCTTGTAGCCGGGTATTGACCCACGGCTTGGAAGTCTGGTATATTTACCTAAAACCCCGGGTTAACCTGCCTTCATCAAGTAAGACACTCCTATCCAGGTCATCCTGGGACGACCCTCCGAACGTTTGACATTTACTCTCATTGAGACCCTGCACTTGTTAAAGTTAAAACGGTGATTGGTTAGTTGGAGGTCCATCTTAAAAGGCTTTGTTAAATGGTTCAACTCAGCGGCCTGGCAGCCCACAAAAAGCCTCGAATTTGGGCCTGGCAGCCCTCAAAAAGCCTCGACTACACGGTTTTATTTGCCTTTGTCAAGATTTTTCTCTTTTGATAAATTTTATGTTGAACCGGTGTCTATTGACCCGGCATGACTATCAGTCATCAAATTAACCCGGTGTTCATTAACCCGGCTTGACTTTCAACTACAAGTTGTCAGTACATAATCACTTATAATCCGGTGTTTATTGACCCGGCCTGGCTTTGGACTATAAGTCGCCAGCATATATTTGGATTGCGCCATTGGAATTATGCGCTTATAAATCATTGGGTATATTATTCAAATAGCCAACATGGCTGGATTTCTATTATGGTTATCAATAACCAGTATTATGATTAAGGTTTTCAAAGTCGCTTTAGCGCAATGGCTATCATATTATCAATGGATATGATTTTATTCTACAATTGAAGGAATAGTCCCGAGTTGCTGCAGGCTTACAACCCGGCACTTGGGGGCTACATTATTTAAGTTGAGATTACATCAAATATGCAAGTCTCATGTCGCTGCAAGCATGCACCATGACACTTGGGGGCTAATGCAAAGTCATTCTTTGTTCATCTTATTGAAGACCCGACTCATCACATTATAATGAGCCGGCCCTTGGGGGCTACCAATTGCTCCTGTCAAACAATTCAAGGTACAAAACTTTTTATTCATTATATTGAAGGGTCCACTGCTCAGTTGGTAAAGCACAAGGCTCTTAACCTTGTGGACGTGAATTCAAGCCCCATGATGGGGGTTACATCATATGATGTTATTTTCATTGAAGTATATATCAAAGTCCCAGCTCAATATTATCTTACTGAGCCGGCCCTTGGGGGATACACGTTGCTGTTCAAAGTTTACAAGATTATATTTACAAAGTCCCTGCTCATTATTGCATAATGACCCGGCCCTTGGGGGCTACACTGGTTGAAGTTTTTATGAGCATCAGGAAATTACAAGTCCCAGGTTGCTGCAAGCATGACAACCTGGCACTTGGGGGCTACATATGTGGAATACTCAATTCTGACTAGTGATTGAGATGAACAAACTGGATTTCTTCAAGATTGTGATATTTATATTGAAGCAAGTCTTAAGCTGTTGCTATGCTACCTGCTTAAGACTTGAGGGCTACAAGTGATAGTCATATAAGAGGTATATTTTTAAGCTGGATGTTAACTACAAGTATGACCCGGTGCTATCAATATTTATAAACCAGCAAGTTTTACATTCTTAAACCGGCTGAAGATCATATGAGTATTTCAAGGACCAAAATTGTTTTTAAGCATTGAGAGCTGAATCAAAGGAGTTATTCTTCACAATATATTTTCTATGAGAAACCAATATCAGCAAATTGATTATGAAGCTGGTCTGTTTAACCGGATTTTCTAGAAGAAGGAAGTGACAAGGACTTAAGGATGATCAGGATCAGTTTAACATGGATAAATCCAAATTAAACTGGGGGCTAATGTCGGGGATATACCCCGTGGTATGGCCCGGACGGAGTCGTAAACCGGCCGGGACTTGGTAAACCTGCGGATGGTAAACCGGCAGACAGTTAAGATAGATGGCTAAGACAGACGGTAAACCGACAATGTTAAACCGGCAGAGTTAAGACAGATGGTAGCACCGACAGGTGTTGTTAAACCGGTAGAGAATGTTAAACCGGCAGACAATGTTAAACCGGCAGACAATGTTAAACCGGCAGACAATGTTAAACCGGCAGACGTTGAGAAGCCCAGGAAAGGAAGTCAAAATAGTTTAAGTTAAAGTCCGAGTTGGACTCCACATGTAACCCGCCCCTTCAACATATATAAGGAGGGGCAGGGCACCCCAAAGAGGGACAAGCAAGAAAAATCTTTAGGGCTAGACACAACTAGAGGAGAGCCGGTTTACGGCGACTCCCTCATGATGATAATGAGACTTAGCCTCAAACAGCATGTAGGGTTTTTACCGGATGATGTTTCCCGGGGCCCGAAGCTGTCTAAATCCTTGTCTTGTGTTGCGTCTCTCGATTCCGCTCAACCCCTCTCAAGCTACCACATAGATGCGTTGGCCTCGCGACTAAGTCCTGACACTAAGGACATCTGCCGTGACAAATTCACGACAGGTAGAGTTGTCAAAAACTCTACACCACCTCCGTTGACAGGCCAAGAGATCCTAGATCAGTTAAACACTCTCGAGCCAGATCTAGAGCGTCTAGGGTATTTCAAGGGGTATAATTCGCAACACGCCTGGACTCACAAGACATGCTTGTGGGATCTTCCTTACTTCAAAGACCTCCTTTGCCCACAAAACATTGACGTGATGCACACTGAGAAGAATATCGCCGAGGCACTTTTTGGTACATTGTTCGGCATATATGGGAAGTCAAAGGATAATCCTAAGGGAAGAGTCGATCAGGAGGTGCTATGTCATAGACCGTTACAAAACATGCAACCACCAAAAGGAAAGAAGAACTAGACAAAGCCAAAGGCATGGTTCAATCTTGGAAGGCCAGCTATGAGGGAAATTATCTTGTGGGTGCAAAAGCAGTTGATGTTCCCCGATGGGTGCTATCTCTTGAGCACTGCGTTGGTTTTCCCTTGAAGAGGAAAGGGTGATGCAGCAAAGTAGCGTAAGTATTTCCCTCCATTTTTGAGAACCAAGGTATCAATCCAGTAGGAGGCTCCTCAAAAGTCCCACGCACCTACACAAACAAACAAGAACCTCGCAACCAACGCGATAAAGGGGTTGTCAATCCCTTCACGGAAACTTGCAAAAGTGAGATCTAATAGAGACAATAAGATAAGATAAATATTTTTGGTATTTTTATGATATAGATTGGAAAGTAAAGATGCAAATAAAAGATAGATGAAAAACTTATATGATAAAAGATAGACCCGGGGGCCATAGGTTTCACTAGTGGCTTCTCTCAAGATAGTATAAGTATTACAGTGGGTGAATAAATTATTGTCGAGCAATTGATAGAAAAGCGCATAGTTATAAGATTATCTAGGCATGATCATGTATATAGGCATCACGTCCGCAGCAAGTAGATCGAAACAATTCTGCATCAACTACTATTACTCCACACATCGACCGACACCTGCCTGCATCTAGAGTATTAAGTTCATGAAGAACAGAGTAACGCATTAAGAAAGATGACATGATGTAGAGGGATAAACTCATGCAATATGATATAAACCCCATCTTTTTATCCTCGATGGCAACAATACAATACGTGCCTTGCTGCCCCTGCTGTCACTGGGAAAGGACACCGCAAGATTGAACCCAAAGCTAAGCACTTCTCCCATTGCAAGAAAGATCAATCTAGTAGGCCAAACCAAACTGATAATTCAAAGAGACTTGCAAAGATAACCAATCACACATAAAAGAATTCAGAGGAGATTCAATTATTTCTCATAGATAAACTTGATCATAAACCCACAATTCATCGGATCTGGACAAACACACCGCAAAAAGAGTTACATCGACTAGATCTACAAGAAGATCGAGGAGAACTTGGTATTGAGATTCAAAGAGAGAGAAGAAGCCATCTAGCTAATAACTATGGACCTGAAGGTCTGTGGTAAACTACTCACAACTCATCGGAGAGGCCTTGGAGATGATGTAGAGGCCCTCCATGGTCGATTCCCCCTTCGGCGGAGCACCAACGAAGGCTCCAAGATGGGATCTCGCGGATACAGAAGGTTGCGGCGGTGGAATTAGGTTTTCGTGGTGCTCTCTGATGTTTTCAGGGTACGGGAGTATATATAGGCGAAAGAAGTACGTCATTGGAGCCACGAGGGGCCCATGAGGGTGGGGGGCGCGCCCACCCCCTTAGAGCGCGCCGGGCACCCTCGTGGCTGCCTCGTCTGTTTCTTGATGTCCACTCCAAGTCTCCTGGTTTGCATTTGTTCCAAAAATATCGCTCCCGAAGGTTTCATCCCGTTTGGACTCCGTTTGATATTCCTTTTCTTCAAAACACTGGAATAGGCAAAAAAAATAGCAATTCGGGTTGGGCCTCCGGTTAGTAGGTTAGTCCCAAAAATGATATAAAAGTGTAAAGTAAGGCACATAAACATCCAAAAGGGGTAATATAATAGCATGGAACAATCAAAAAGTATAGATACGTTGGAGACATATCAAGCATCCCCAAGCTTAATTCCTGCTCGTCCTCGAGTAGGTAAATGATAAAAACAGAATTTTTTATGCGGAATGCTACCTAGCATAATTCTCAATGTAATTTTCTTTATTGTGGCATGAATGCTCAGATCCAAATGATTCATAATAAAAGTTCATATTGACATGAAAACAATAATACTTCAAGCATACTAACAAAGCAATGATGTCTTCTCAAAATAACATGGCTAAAGAAAGTTATCCCTACAAAATCATATAGTTTGGCTATGCTCTATCTTCATCACACAAAGTATTTAATCATGCACAACCCCGATGACAAGCCAAGCAATTGTTTCATACTTTAGTATTCTCAAACTTTTTCAACTTTCACGCAATACATGAGCGTGAGCCATGGACATAGCACTATATGTGGAATAGAATGGTGGTTGTGGAGAAGACAAAAAAGGAGAAGATAGTCTCACATCAACTAGGCGTATCAACGGGCTATGGAGATGCCCATTAATAGATATCAATGTGAGTGAGTAGGGATTGCCATGCAACGGATGCACTAGAGCTATAAATGTATGAAAGCTCAACAAAGAAACTAAGTGGGTGTGCATCCAACTTGCTTGCTCACGAAGACCTAGGGCGTTTTGAGGAAGCCCATCATTGGAATATACAAGCCAAGTTCTATAATGAAAAATTCCCACTAGTATATGAAAGTGACAACATAGGAGACTCTCTATCATGAAGATCATGGTGCTACTTTGAAGCACAAGTGTGGTAAAAGGATAGTAGCATTGTCCCTTCTCTATTTTTCTCTCATTTTTTTATTTGGCCTTTCTCTTTTTTTTATTTGGCCTTTCTCTTTTTTTTATAAAGTCCGAAGTCTCATCCCGACTTGTGGGGGAATCATAGTCTCCATCATCCTTTCCTCACTTGGGACAATGCTCTAATAATGAAGATCATCACACTTTTATTTACTTACAACTCAAGATTACAACTCGATACTTAGAACAAGATATGACTCTATATGAATGCCTCCGGCGGTGTACCGGGATATGCAATTAACCAAGAGTGACATGTATGGAAATTATGAAGGTGGCTTTGCCACAAATACGATGTCAACTACATTATCATGCAAGAGCAATATGACAATGATGATGCGTGTCATAATAAATGGAACAGTGGAAAGTAGCATGGCAATATATCTTGGAATGGCTATGGAAATGCCATAACAGGTAGGTATGGTGGCTGTTTTGAGGAAGGTACATGGTGGGTGTATGGCACCAGCAAAAGCTGCGCGGCACAAGAGAGGCTAGCAATGGTGGAAGGGTGAGAGTGCGTATAATCCATGGACTCAACATTAGTCATAAAGAACTCATATACTTTTTGCAAAAATCTACAAGTCTTTGAAAACAAAGTACTATGCGCGTGATCCTAGGGGGATAATTGGTAGGAAAAGACCATCGCTCGTCCCTGACCGCCACTCATAAGGAAGACAATCAATAAATAAATCGGTTCACCATACGTGCATGCTACGGGAATCACAAACTTCAACACAAGTATTCCTCAAATTCATAATCACCCCACTAGCATGACTCTAATATCACCATCCTCATATCTCAAAACAATTATTAAGCATCAAATTGATCATAGCATCCAATTCACTTTCTATGATAGTTTTTATTATACCCAACTTGGATGCCCATCATTCTAGGACCAATTTTATAACCATAGCAAATACCATGCTGTTCTAAAAGACTCTCAAAATAATATAAGTGAAACATGAGAGATCAACAATTTCTACAAAACTAAACCACTGCCGTGCACTAAAAGATATAAGTGAAGTACTAGAGCAAAGCTATCTAGCTCGAAAGATATAAGTGAAGCACATAGAGTATTCTAATAAATTCCAAATAAAGAGTGTCTCTCTCAAAAGGTGTGTACAGCAAGGATGATTGTGGTAAAATAAAAGCAAAGACTAATATCATACAAGACGCCACAGGCAAAACACATATCATGTGGTGAATAAAAATATAGCTCCAAGTAAATTTACCGATAAACGAAGACGAAAGAGGGTATGCCTTCCGGGGCATCCCCAGGCTTAGGCTTTTGGTTGTCCTTGGATATCTTGGGGTGCCATGGGGATTCCCAAGCTTGGGCTCTTGCCACTCCTTATTCCATAGTCCATCAAATCTTTACCCAAAACTTGAAAACTTCACAACACAAAACTCAACTGGAAATCTCATAAGCTCCGTTAGTGCAAGAAAGGAAAACCACCACATAAGGTACTGTAATGAACTAATTCTTTATTTATATTGGTGCTAAACCTACTGTTTTCCAACTTATCTATGGTTCATACCCCCCGATACTAGCCATAGATGCATCAAAATAAGCAAACAACACACGAAAAACAGAATCTGTCAAAAACAGAACAGTCTGTAGAAATATGTAACTTTCGAATACTTATGGAACTCTAAAACTAATACAAAACTAGGAAGTCCTGGGAAATTTGTCTAATCTACATCAAAAAGAATCAACGCAAAAGCACATTTCTGTGATTTACTAAAATTATTCTCGTGCGTGCAAAAGTTTCTGTGTTTTAGCAGAACCAAATTAACTATCACCGTAGGTTATCCTATAGGTTATACTTTGCACAAACACTAATTAAAACATAAAACTACACCTAAACAGAGGCTAGACGAAATATTTATTACTAAACAGAAGCAAAAAGCAAGGAACTAAAATAAAATTGGGTTGCCTCCCAACAAGCGCTATCGTTTAACGCCCCTAGCTAGGCATAAAAGCGAGAGTAGACCTAAGTATTGTCATCTTTGGCATTCAATTCATAAGTAGATCGCATGATAGATTAATAAGGTAATTTGAATTTCTTTCTTGGAAAGTGTTCCATGCCTTTCCTTAATGGAAATTTGAATCTAATATTCCCTTCCTTCATATCAATAATTCCACCAATCGTTCTAAGGAAAGGTCTACCAAGAATAATAGGACATGAAAGATTGCAATCTATATCAAGAACGATAAAATCTACAGGCACATAATTCCTATTTGCAACAATAAGAACATCATTTATCCTTCCCATAGGTTTCTTAATGGTGGAATCCGCAAGGTGCAAGTTTAAAGAGCAATCATCAGAGTCATGGAAACCTAGCACATCACATAAAGTTTTTGGAATCATGGAAACACTAGCACCCAAATCACACAAAGCAAAGCATTAATTATCTTTAATTTTAATTTTTATAGTAGGTTCCCACTCATCATAAAGTTTTCTAGGTATAGAAACTTCCAAATTAAGTTTTTCTTCATAAGATTGCATCAAGGCATCAACAATATGTTTGGTAAAAGCTTTATTTTGACTATAAGCATGAGGAGAATTCAACACAGATTGCAACAAGGAAATACAATCTATTAAAGAACAATTATCATAATTAAATCCTTGAAATCCATAATAGTGGGTTTAATGCTATGTAATCTCCAATCCCACCTTTACCAAATTTAGCATCAAGATCTAGAAACTCCGAATTATTGGGACGCCTTTTAACTAAAGTTGACTCATCTCTAGTCCCATCATTATCAAGATTAATATTGCAAAACAAAGATTTAATAGGGGACACGTCAATAACTTTTAGATCTTCATCATTATTTTCATGGAAACTAGAAGAACACGCTTTTATAAAGCAATCTCTCTTAGCACGCATCCTAGCGGTTCTTTCCTTGCACTCATCAATGGAAATTCTTATGGCTTTGAGAGACTCATTGATATCATGCTTAGGTGGAATAGATCTAAGTTTCAAAGAATCAACACCAAGTGAAAGTCTATCAACGTTCCTAGCCAAATCATCAACTTTAAGCAATTTTTCTTCAAGCAAAGCATTGAAATTCTTTTGAGAGATCACAAATTCTTTAACACTATTCTCAAAATCAGAGGGCATCTTATTAAAATTTCCATAAGAGTTGTGGTAGGAATTTCCATAATTATGAGAGGAATTGCTAAGAAACGGCCTAGGATTAAAGTTTCCTCTATACGCGTTGTTACCAAAATTATTCCTACCAACAAAATTCACATCCATAGATTCATTACTATTCTCAATCAAAGTAGACAAAGGCATATCATTGGGATCAATAGGAGCACTCTTAGTAGCAAACAATTTCATAAGTTCATCCATCTTTCCACTCAAAACATTAATTTCTTCTATAGCATGCACTTTTTTACTAGTAGATCTTTCGGTGTGCCATTGAGAATAGTTAACCATAATGTTATCAAGGAGTTTAGTAGCTTCTCCTAAAGTGATTTCCATAAAAGTGCCTCCCGCGGCCGAATCTAAAAGATTTCTAGAAGCAAAATTCAATCCGGCATAAAATTTTGTATGATCATCCATAAATTCAAACCATGTGTAGGGCAATTGCGAATCATTAATTTCATTCTTTCCCAAGATTGGGCAACATGCTCATGATCAAGTTGTTTAAAATTCATAATATCGTTTCTAAGAGAGATGATCTTAGCGGGAGGAAAATACTTAGAGATAAAAGCATCTTTGCACTTATTCCATGAATCAATACTATTCTTAGGCAAAGACGAAAACCAAGTTTTAGCATGATCTTTAAGTGAAAATGGAAATAACTTCAATTTAACAATATCATTATCCGTATCTCTCTTCTTTTGCATATCACACAAATCAACAAAGTTGTTTAGATGAGTAGCGGCATCTTCACTAGGAAGGCCGGAGAATTGATCTTTCATAACAAGATTCAACAAAGCAGCATTGATTTCACAAGATTCAACATCATTAAGAGGAGCAATTGGAGTGCTAAGGAAATCATTATTATTGGTATTGGAAAAGTCACACAATTTGGTATTATCTTGAGCCATCGTGACAAGCAATCCAACACACAAGCAAACAAAAAGGCAAGCGAAAGAGAGAGGAGATTGGGAAAGAGAGGGCAAATAAAATGGCAAGGGTGAAGTGGGGGAGAGGAAAACGAGAGGCAAATGGCAAATAATGTAATGCGATGGAGATGAGTTTGTGATGGGTACTTGGTATGTCTTGACTTGAGCGAAGACCTCCTCGGCAACGACGCCAGAAATCCTTCTTGCTACCTCTTGAGCACTGCATCGGTTTTCCCTTGAAGAGGAAAGGGTGATGCAGCAAAGTAGCGTAAGTATTTCCCTCAGTTTTTGAGAACAAGGTATCAATCCAGTAGGAGGCTCCTCAAAAGTCCCAAGCACCTACACATACAAACAAGAACCTCGCAACCAACGCGATAAAGGGGTTGTCAATCCCTTCACGGAAACTTGCAAAAGTGAGATTTGATAGAGATAATAAGATAAGATAAATATTTTTGGTATAGATTGGAAAGTAAAGATGCAAATAAAAGTAGATGGAAAACTTATATGATAAAAGATAGACCCGGGGGCCATAGGTTTCACTAGTGGCTTCTCTCAAGATCGCATAAGTATTACGGTGGGTGAACAAATTACTGTTGAGCAATTGATAGAAAAGTGCATAGTTATGAGATTATCTAGGCATGATCATGTATATAGGCATCACGTCCGCAACAAGTAGATCGAAACGATTCTACATCTACTACTATTACTCCACACATCGACCGACTCCTGCCTGCATCTAGAGTATAAAGTTCATGAAGAACAGAGTAATGCATTAAGAAAGACGACATAATGTAGAGGGATAAACTCATGCAATATGATATAAACCCCCATATTTTTATCCTCGATGGCAACAATACAATACGTGCCTTGCTGCCCCTGTTGTCACTGGGAAAGGACACCGCAAGATTGAACCCAAAGCTAAGCACTTCTCCCATTGCAAGAAAGATCAATCTAGTAGGCCAAACCAAACTGATAATTCGAAGAGACTTGCAAAGATAACCAATCACACATAAAAGAATTCAGAGAAGATTCAATTATTTCTCATAGATAAACTTGATCATAAACCCACAATTCAACAGATCTCGACAAACACACCACAAAAAGAGTTACATCGAATAGATCTCCAAGAAGATAGAGGAGAACTTGGTATTGAGATTCAAAGAGAGAGAAGAAGCCATCTAGCTAATAACTATGGACCCGAAGGTCTGTGGTAAACTACTCACAACTCATCGGAGAGGCCTTGGAGATGATGTAGAGGCCCTCCATGGTCGATTCCCCCTCCGGTGGAGCACCGGCGAAGGCTCCAAGATGGGATCTCGCGGATACAGAAGGTTGCGGCGGTGGAATTAGGTTTTCATGGTGCTCTCCGATGTTTTCAGGGTACGGGAGTATATATAGGCAAAAGAAGTACGTCGGTGGAGCCACGAGGGGCCCACAAGGGTGGGGGGTGCGCCCACCCCCTTAGGGCACGCCGAGCACCCTCGTGGCCACCTCTTCTGTTGCTTGATGTCCACTCCAAGTCTCCTAGTTTGCATTTGTTCCAAAAAGATCGCTCCCGAAGGTTTCATCCTGTTTGGACTCCGTTTGATATTCCTTTTCTTCGAAACACTGAAATAGCCAAAAAAACAGCAATTCGGGCTAGGCCTCCGGTTAGCAGGTTAGTCCCAAAAATGATATAGAAGTGTAAAGTAAAGCCCATAAACATCCAAAACGGGTAATATAATAGCATGGAACAATCAAAAATTATAGATGCGTTGGAGACGTATCAATGGGTATGCACCGAATCTAAAGAGGGGTGCGAGTCTTGAAAAATTGAAGATATTTGGTCTCAAGAGTCATGATTGGCATATATGGATTGAGCGGGTAATGCCAGTGATGCTGCGTGGCTTCATCCCTGAGGGTGAATGGTTAGTACTGGTAGAGTTGAGCTATTTCTTCCGTGTTCATTGTGCGAAAGAACTATCGCCTTACCTGGTAGAAGAAATGGAAGAGTTGGCACCGGAGTTGATCTGCAAGTTAGAGAAGATATTTCTGATGGGCTTCTTTAATCCAATGCAACACTTAGTTTTGCATCTCCCAACTGATGCAAGATTGGGGGCCCATGCAAAATTGTGGTGCTACACAACTAAGAGGATGCAGAAGACGCTTCGAGCAAAATGTAAAAATAAACATACAATTGAAGCATCGATGGCCGAGGCATTCATTACTGAGGAGGCAGCAAACTTCATGACAGCACACTATGAAGCCAAAAATCGTCATTTGCATAATCCGAAGCCTCGGTACAATGCTGGCGACCCTAAAAAGGGTGGATCCAACCTCAGCCTATTCAAGGGGGGTCTCGCACTAGCCGGTGCTTCTAATTCCTTAACATGAGATGTCGAAGAATGGTGGACCATTTCGTTATATATCTTTAACAACCTAACAGAAGTGCGTCCGTACATGGAGTAAGTTCTCAGTACATTGTTTTGCAACTTCTAATTCCTTTGAACTGCTCTTATTCCCAGATAAATTCGATACAGTTGATACGTCGCCAAATTCTCTTATGAAGCGGTGATCCAAAAGGATTCCATCGAAGAGTATGAGCTTTTGGCAAAGTATGGTGGCGGCTATCCTGGTTTCATCTCTTGGTTCAAACAAATGGTAATTTCCATTAGACCATTTCATTTCTTCGTCTAATTTGTGGTTAATGCAACAATCCCTTTCGTATTAAACTTGTAGGCTAATTCAGAGTTTATGGACGCCGGACTGAGACAAGTCGCTAATGGTTTTGACTTTACGGTCCATTCATTTGACAAATATGACATCAACGGGTATGGCTTTCATACCTATGGCAAAGAGCTATCTATGGCCGACCAAAAGTATACAAATTGTTGTGTCTCTGCTATCAGCGAAGGAGATACCGAGTATTATGGAAGAGTTGAAGCAATTTATGAACTTCAATTCTATGGTGCAAACCCACCAAACATCGTAGTCTTCAAATTATATTAGTTCCAGCTGAGGGAGACTAGAAGGACTTATGAACATATAGGGCTAGTGGAAATCAAACAAAGCACCCATTTGGATGTCCCCGATGTCTATATTATGGCTCAACAGGCAACCCAAGTTTTCTATCTACCGTGGGCTGTCAAAGTGTTCCAAATCTCAATGGTTGGGATGTCGTTTATGAAGTGCCACCACGTTTTAGACCACCTCCCTCAATGAATAGGATTATGAACCTCACATTAACCCAGACACATATGAAGAAGAATTCTTACAAGAAACACGTCTTTCCAAAAAAACGTTTCAAGAACCGCTCTACTTCACCCTAGAACATTGAAGTAGACAGCGACAGTGAACCCGACTTCACCCCTCAGCCGGAATAAGAAGAGCCTGAACTAGAAGAGGTTACTGTTGCAGATGACCTGTCAATGCTTGACCGATTACGTAGAGGTGGCCTTCCACATGATGATGCATTTATTAATGATGATGATGAGCACGCCATTACTGATAGTGATGATGATGATGCATTTATTGATCCCGAAGCATTTATTGAACCCGACAATCCAGATTATTATTAGGTATTCAATTTTTTATGTTGTACTTGATTTATATAGTTACTTGTATGATTGCATGATTTATATAGTTACTTGTATAATTTTCTTACTTTGTATGATTGTTTGTTATACATAGTGCCATGGTCTTGATATCCGTCCTCGTCAGCCCTCGCCCGCTTTATGATTTGGATGTGGTAAATTATCTTTTATAACTATTTGTTGCATTTTGCATTTATGACAATTATGGCCATCAAGTTGACATAGAGATATTTTAATCTAGGAGGTATGTGAACCGGAATTTTCAACCGATCCTCTTGTCAAGAAGTTAAATGTAGTTGAAAAATAAAATGAGTATTTGAAAGAAAAAATTTAAAGAATTGAAGAAGAGAAGATGAAGTTGGAGTTGTATGTTGTCGATGTCGTCGATGATCACAAGATGAAGATGAATGCAATGCGCTTGAAGATGGATGCAACGCACTTGAAGATTAAGAAGATTAGAAAATATGCCATCGATAATGAGGCTTGGTATCATTATCCCGTTGGATCAATTGTTACCTTAGTTACGATCTTCATTGCATTTGTTGTGATGAGGGTAAGTTTTCTCTAGTTTTTTGCTTAACAAATGCATACTTAGCTTACTTTCCTCCTAAATGGCATAATTACCAAAGTTAGACAAACAAAATGAGCTATACTTAGCTTCTTCAGTTCATTTATGACATACTTAGCATAATTAGGTCAAAAATGGCATGATAATCTTTGTTACCTCCAAAATGACTTAGCTTATTTTCCTCGAAAATGACATAATAACCTTACTAAGCTCCAAAATGACCTATTTACCTAGCTTAGCTCTAAAATTACCTACACTTAGCATTTTTACCTAGCTTAGCAATAAAATGGCATTTTTACCTACCTTAGTTAGAAGAAGAAGAACATAATTAAAGAAGAGGAGAGGAGAAAAATAGAAAAAACAGGGCCTATATAGCCTCTTTGCCTTCTGCTGGCAGACGACAAAGAGCTTTGCCATCAACTAGTAGACGACAAATATGCCACGTGTCAGCTACATCTGCAACCTGGGGGCAATGGGTTGGCTATTTGGTTGCTTTGCCGTCTGCTGGCAGACGACAAAGACCATTGCATCTTTGTCATCCACTAGCGGACGGCAAAGTAGCCTAATAGGACAGCACCCAGGTGCAACCACGTGGCCTGCTATGCCATCTGCTGGAAGACGGCAAAGATGCAAAGGTCTTTGTCGAACGCTGGCAGACAGCAAAGATGCAAAGGTCTTTGTCGTCTGCCAGCGAACGGCAAAGCACGCCGTTAACCCCTTAATGGACCTAAGATGACACGTGTGTCGTCCAGGCCCTTTGCTGTCTACTGGCGGACGACAAAGACCTTTGCATCTTTGCCATCTGCCAGCAGACGGCAAAGAGCCCTTTTTCATAGCCTGTTCAGCCGGACCTTTTGCAGCCTGCTGGCTGACGGCAAAGGCCTTTGTTGTCCGCCAGGCATGCCTTTGCCGTTAGCCATGGCAGACGGCAAAGTTCCTGATTCCTATAGTGTTAGCATAGTCAGCATACCAAGGGGTTTATGAGAAGCTTTTATGACAGCTAGTTTTTCATCTGGAAAGCTATCATCAATGGGCAGTGGGTCATCAAGAATATTCTCTAACCTAGACAAGTTATCAGCTACGGGGTTCTCACCTCCCTTCCTATCAGTAATATGCAAGTCAAATTCTTGTAGCAAAAGAACCCACCTAATAAGTCTAGGTTTAGCATCTTTCTTTTGCATAAGGTATTTAATAGTAGCATGATTGGTGTGAACAGTTACTTTAGAATCAACAATGTATGATCTGAATTTATCACAAGCAAACACAACTGATAAAAATTCTTTTTGAGTAGTAGCATATTTTCTTTGGGCATTGTCTATAGTTTTTTTTGAACTATTAACAGTAGGAGTACCTCCCACTGCAACTTTAAATTAAGTAAAGAATATAAGGTTTGTACATAGTTTTTACAACCCACCTCACCATTTGTGGGTAGGGAGAAAGAGAATTATGTGAGAGAACACAACAAAGAGGAAATGAAGGGTTTATGTTTGTCCTTCACTCTAGAGTTTTACTAGCATAATGGATAACATTTTAATTTCTTATCAACTCTTTGTCCTAGAATGGCACCAACTACATAATCACTAGCATCACACATAATTTCAAAAGGTAAGTTCCAATCAGGTGGTTGAACAATAGGTGCAGAAGTTAAGGCTTTCTTAAGTCTTTCAAAGGCTTCTACACAATCATCATCAAAAACAAATGGAACATCCTTTTGCAAGTGATAAGTAAGAGGCCTAGAAATTTTAGAGAAGTCTTTAATAAACCTCCTATAGAAACTGTCATGACCAACGAAACTACGAATACCTTTAATATCTTTAGGACATGGCATTTTCTCAATTGCATCAACTTTAGCTTTATCCACCTCAGTAACTCGCTGAGAGATTTTATGCCCCAAGACAATGCCTTCGTTCACCTTAAAGTGGCACTTCTCGCAATACAAGACAAGATTAGTTTGTTCACATCTCTACAAAACTCGATCAAGGTTGCTTAAGTAATCATCAAAAGAAGTTCCATAAACAGATAAATCATCCACCAAAACCTCAACAATCTTTTCATGAAAGTCAGAGAATATCGCAGTCTACATCTTTGAAAGGTAGCGGGTGCATTACATAAACCAAAAGGCATACATCTATAAGCATAAGTTTCAAAAGGATAAGAAAAGGTGGTTTTCTCTTGATCAGGTTGTGATACATGTATTTGAGAGAAACTAGAATATCCATCAAGAAAGCAAAAGTGTGTGTGCTTTGACAATGTTTCTAACATTTGATCAATGAAAGGCAATGGGTAATGATCTTTTCTAGTGGCTTTTTTTAATTTTCTAAAATCAGTTACCATTCTATAGCCAGTCACTATTCTTTCTAGAATGAGTTCATTTTTATTATTAGGAAGAACAATAATACCTTCTTTCTTAGGGACACAGTGAACAGGACTTACCCATCTACTATCAGCTATGGGATAGATTATACCTGCTTCCAGAAGCTTTAGTATTTCAGTTCTTGCCGCTTCTTTCATCTTAGGATTCTATCATCGTTGATGATCAATGACGGGTTTAGCATCAGGTTCCATATTAATTTTGTGCTGACAGTGAGTGGGACTAATGCCCTTAAGATCATCAAGAGTATATCCAATAGCAACCTGGTGCTTCCTCGGAATTTTTAATAATCTCTTTTCTTCATGTTCTGTAAGGTTAGCACTAATAATAACATGATATATCTTTTTATCATCAAGATAATCATACTTCAAAGTGTTAGGCAATCGATTTAATTCAAACACAGGATCACCTTTAGGTGGAGCATGACCTCCTAGAGTTTTGACAGGCAAATTGTGTTTACGGACAGGTTGTTGTTCAAAGAATATTTTATATATTTCATTTCTTTCATGCAAGTGCATATCATTTTCATGGTCTAGCAAATATTGTTCTAGTGGATCAGTAGGAGGTACGGAAATAGAAGCAAGACCAATTATTTCATCCTTACTAGGTGATTCTTTATTATGAGGTTGTTTATGAAACTTAGAGAAATTAAACTCATGAGACACATCACCAAAATTGACACTGGCCGTTTCTTTATGGAAATATATCTTAGCATTAACAGTGTTCAAGAAAGGTCTACCAAATATTATGGGACAAAAACCATCTTGTGGAGAACCAAGAACTAGAAAATCAGTCGGGTATTTTATTTTCCCACACAAGACTTCAACATCTCTAACAATCCCAAGTGGTGCGATGGTGTCCCTATTTGCAAGTTTAATAGTGACATCAATATCCTCTATTTCAGCAGGTGTTATATCATTCATAATTTATTGATATAAGGGAAAAGGAATAGCACTCACACTAGCACCCAAATCACACAAACCATGATAGCAATGATCTCCAATTTTAACTAAGACAACAGGCATGCCAACAACAGGCTTATTCTTATCTTTAGTATCGGGTTTGGCAATTCTAACAGCTTCATCACAGAAATAAATAACATGCCCATCAATACTATCGACCAAGAGATCTTTAACCATAGCAATGCTAGGTTCTACTTTAATTTCTTCATACGGTCTAGGTACTTTAATGTTAATAATGGTTGAAACCTTAGCATGTTCCTTTATCCTAACAAGGATAGGTGGTTTTTCAATATAAGCAGTAGGCACAACTGGATCAACATTGTAAATGCTAGTTTCATCTCTAACTGGCTCCTCAATCTTTTCTTTAATAGGGGGTGATATTTAAACCACTTCTCTTTAGGGAGATCAACATTAGCTGCCAATGATTCACAAAAAGAGGCTACTATCTCAGAGTCAAGTCCATATTTAGTGCTAAACTTGTGAAAAGCATCGGTATTCATAAAAGATTAACACAATCAAAATCAAGCTTAATACCTGACTCTTTACCTTCACTGAGTTCCCAATCTTCAGAGTTGCGTTTAATTCTTTCCGAAAGATCCCACCTGAATTCAATAGTCTTCTTCATAAAAGAACCATTACAAGAAATTTCGAGCATAGATTGATCATTATGAGAAAGCCGAGCATAAAAATTATGTATAATAATTTCTCTTGAGAGCTCATGATTGGGGCATGAATATAACATTGATTTAAGCCTCACCCAAGCTAGAGCAATACTCTATCCTTCACGAGGCCAAAAATTATATATATATATTTCCGATCATGACTAACTAGATGCATAGGATAAAACTTTTGGTGAAATTCCAATTTCAACCGATTCCAATCCCAAGCTCCAACATCATCACATAGCCCATAGCATGTCAATGATTTTACCCCCAATGATAAAGGGAAAACCTTCTTCCTAACTTCATCTCCGGGTAAACCTGCAAGCGGAAACAATCCACAAATTTCATCCACATAGATTAGGTGCATATCAGGATGCTTCGTTCCATCTCCTGCATAAGGGTTAGCTAGCAGTTTCTCTATCATACCCGAAGGAATATCATAACCAATATTTTTAGTAGGTGCAGTAGGCTGAGGAGCAACACTTTGTGCTTCTAGTTGAGGTGTAGATACCCCAAACAAACCCCTCAAAGTATAGTTTTCCATAGTAGCGAGTAACAGTAAAATTCAGCATGTAATATAAATTTTTACTTACCAATTTGCAGTTACCAAGAGCACTTCACTCCCCAGCAACAACGCCAGAAAAGAGTCTTGATGACCCACAAGTATAGGGGATCAATCGTAGTCCTTTTGCTAAGTAAGAGTGTCAAGGAAATGATAGGCGGTTTTCAGCAAGGTAATTTCTGCAAGCACTAAAATTGTCGGTAATAGGTAGTTTGATAGCAAGATAATTTGCAACAAGTGACAAGTAGCAATAGTAACAATAGGAGAAACAAGGTAGCCAAATCCTTTTTGTAGCAAAGGATACGCCAAAATAATCTCTTATAGTAAGCAAAGCGTTCTTGAGGACTCACGGGAATTTCATCTAGTCACTTTCATCATGTTGGTTTGATTCGCGTTCGCTACTTTGATAATTTGATATGTGGGTGGACCGATGCTTGGGTGATGTTCTTACTTGAAAAAGTCTCCCACTTATGATTAACCCCTCTCGCAAGCATCCATAACTACGAAAGAAGAATTAAGATAGAATCTAACCATGGCGTTAAACATATGGATCCAAATCAGCCCCTTACGAAATAGCGCATAAACTAGGGTTTAAGTTTCTGTCACTCTAGCAACCCATAATCTAATAGCTACTCCACAATGCATTCCCTTAGGCCCAAAGATGGTGAAGTGTCATGTAGTCGACGTTCATATAACACCACTAAGGGAATCACAACATACATATCATCAAAATATCGAACGAATATCAAATTCACATGATTACTTATGACGAGACTTCACCCATGTCCTAAAGAAAAAAAAGTAACTACTCAAAAAACATATTCATGCTCAGGATCAGAGGGGTATTGAGAATCATGATAGATCTGAACGTATAATCCTCCACCAAATAACCGGCTAGCATCAACTACAAGATGTAATCAACACTACTAGTCACCCACAGGTACCAATCTGAGGTTTTGATACAAAGATTGAACACAAGAGATGAACTAGGGTTTTGAGATGAGATGGTGTTGTTGAAGATGTTGATGGAGATTGGGTCTCCCACAATGAGAGGGTTGTTGGTGATGACGATAGCTTCGATTTCCGCTCCCGGCGGGACCGATCTGCCAAAGAGCAAAAGTGCCCCTGCCCAAGTTTCGCCTCGACACGGTGGCGCTCTGTCTCAAAAGTCCTCTCCTTTTTTTCTAGGTCAAAAGACCTTACATAAGATGGGCACCAGAGGTGGGATAGGGAGCCCACTACCAGCGCCTGGGAGGGGGGTAGGCGTGCCCTGGTGCCTAGTGGGCACCTAGGTGGCCTCCTCCAGTGTTTCCTTTCTCCAGTATTTTTAATATATTTCAAAATAAATCTTCGTCAAATTTTAGCTCATTTGGAGATGTGCAGAATAGGTATATCTGACGTAGCTTTTTCAGGTCCGGAATTCCAGCTGCTGGTATTCTCCCTCTTTTTGTAAACCTTGCATATTATGAGAGAAAAGGCATAAGAATTAATCCTCAAAGTTTTATATTGCATAAAAACACTATAAATAACAGTAGGAAAACATGATGCAAAATGAACGTATCATGCACCACAACCCAATATCTCAACACCAACAGGATGTAGTGCGGAAGGCAAATGGCGGTGGTAAGAAGGCAAAAAGATGTAAAATGGTCTATTGCCAAACTATACTGAAGGGGCCGTGCGCACGCGGTAAGTTGTGCCCGTGTGCATGGGGTCCTGATGGCCCGTGCGCACGGGGTGTTCTCGATGGAAATATGCCCTAGAGGCAATAATAAAATGGTTATTATTATATTTCCTTAATCATGATAAAGGTTTATTATTCATGCTAGAATTTTATTGACCGGAAACTTAAATACATGTGTGGATACATAAACAAATATCGTGTCCCAAGTGAGCCTCTACTAGACTAGCTCGTTGATCAAAGATGGTTAAGGTTTCCTAACCATAGACATGAGCTATCATTTGATAACAGGATCACATCATTAGGAGAATGATGTGATGTACAAGACCCATCCGTTAGCTTAGCATATTGATCGTTCAGTTTATTGCTATTGCTTTCTTCATGTCAAATACATATTCCTTCGATTATGAGATAATGCAACTCCCGGATACCGGAGGAATACCTTGTGTTCTATCAAACGTCACAACATAACTGGGTGATCATAAAGATGCTCTATAGGTATCTCTGAAGGTGTTTGTTGAGTTGGCATATATCGAGATTAGGATTTGTCACTCCGAGTATCAGAGAGGTATCTCTGGGCCCTCTCGGTAATACACATCATAAGCTTGCAAGCAAATGACTAAGGAGTTATTCATGAGGTGATGTATTATGGAACTAGTAAAGATACTTGCCGGTAATGAGATTGAACTAGGTATGAAGATACCGATGATCGAATCTCGGGCAAGTAACATACCGATGGACAAAGGGGATTACGTATGTGGTCATAATGATTCGACCGATAAAGATCTTAATAGAATATGTAGGAGCCAATATGGGCATCCAGGTTCCACTATTGGTTAATGATCGGAGAGGTGTCTCAGTCATGTCTACATAGTTCTCGAACCCGTAGGGTTCGCATGCTTAACGTTCAATGACGATATAGGATTATATGAGTTATGTGATTTGGTGACCGAATGTTGTTCGGAGTCCCGGATGAGATCACAGACATGACGAGGAGTCACGAAATGGTCGAGAGGTAAAGATTGATATATAGGACTATCGTATACGGACACGGAAGTGTTTCGGGGGGTACCGGGTACTTACCGGGTCACCAGAAGGGGTTCCGGGCACCCCGGCAAAAGATATGGGCCTGATGGGCCAAGAGGAGCTGGTTTTCCCCCATATGGGCCGGCCTAGGAGGAGAAGTAAAGGGGGGAAGGGAAAGAAAAGTGTGGATTAGGATTCCCACTTCCTTCCCTCTCTCCCTCCTCTTTCCTTCCCCCTCGGTTATATATGGCAGGGGAGCGCGCCTTGGGAGGGACTCCAAGTAGGATTCCTCCTACTTTGGGCGCCTCCTATGGATGCTCCTCCCTCCCTCCCACCTATATATATGTGGGAGGGGGGCGCCTAGCACACACCAGATCAATTGTTAGTCGTGTGCGGTACCCCCTCCACAGTTTACACCCCATGTCATATTTTCGTAGTGCTTAGGCGAAGCCCTGCGGAGATCATTTCACCATCACCGTCACCCTACTGTCGTGCTGACGGAACTCATCTACTACCTCAACATCTTTCTAGAACAAGAAGGCAAGGGACGTCACTGAGTTGAACGTGTGCAGAACACGGAGGTGCCGTGCATTCGGTACTTTTTTTTGAACCTTCTAATAGTAGGAGAACCTCCTACTGTTTTTGTATTAAAATGATAGGGGTTACAATTTACATGATGGCTTTACATGCTGTCTTTACAACTCACCCTCCCTTTGGGAGGTGAGGGAGAACTTAAGATATAGAGGAGAGGATGAGTGGAATGAGATGCTTATGCTTTTCCTTAACCCTATAGGTAAGGAGAGAAAAATCAGTCTTAAGCCTATCTAGCCATGAAGTCTTTGAGGGCATCATCCCCCTGAAGTGTTTGTTATTACGTTCTTTCCAGATGCTCCAAGCTGCAGTCAGGAATAGCTCCATGAAGAGAGGCCTGTTCCAGTTGTTTTTGGCAAACACAACATTTTGCAGGCGAGGTTGTCCCCGATTCCACATAATTCCAAGGATGGACCAGCATTCATTACTAAATTGACACTCAAAGAAGAGGTGCTCCAGTGTTTCCTTGATGTGTAGTCCATATAAGATGCAATCATAGTCATTTCCTATATTGTAGTGCCACCTTTTGAGCATATTTCGCGTGTTCAGTCGATCAGAAAGGAGTAACCATCCAAAGACTTTAATTTTCATGGTGGATTTTGATTTCCAGATCTAGCCAAACGCCTCATGAGCCCTAACTTCTCTGAAGTAGAAAGTGTAGTATCTATGAGTTGTGTAGTTTTCTGTGCCCCAAATATATGTCCAAACATCTGGCTCATTGGAGACAGCCATTTCCCTCGTGTCCTCTTGCAGTTGACGCATCTCTGCATGGGCCTGTGCCGAGAGAGGTAAATGAAACACCTCGCTCAGTGACGTGATGGACAAGAAATCCTTCACGGAGATATCTTCATTGATGGCATAAGAGAATGCACACGGGTACTTCTCATCAAATGTGGTGTCCGTCCATAAATCTTTTTAGAAGAGCACCTTAGATCCATTAGTCACATGAACGTGTGAGATACCCCTATAGATTGGCTTTAGTTTGGCAACATCTCGCCACCAGAATGATCCACAAGGATCCGAAGCATGCGAGATTTGGTTTGTGTAATATGTTTCCCAGATGAGCTCAACCCAAGGCACGTTCCATATATTGTAAAATTTATGTAGATACTTTAATAAGAGCGTGTCACCTTGTATCCTGAGATCAATCACTCCCAGTCCACCACTTTCCTTGGGACGACAAACCATTTCCCAAGAAGCAAGTGAGTTGCATTTGTCCCCTTGCTCCATTTTCTTTGTCCATAGACATTTCCTTCTTATTTTGTCCAGGTGCTCAATAATCTTGGTAGGCAATTAAAGCGTGCATAGTGCAAAGATAATGAGCGAAGTGATAGCTGAATTAAGCAGGGATAGCTTTCCACCGTATGAGATCATGTTGAGAGTAGCCGTTAGTCTTCTTTCCATGGAACAGACCAGAGGCATGAGATCGAGAACAGTTGGTCGAGTGGTGCCAAGCGGAAGCCCTAAGTATGTGAAAGGCATCTTGCCGACAACACATCCAAAGATGTTAGCAATCTCTTCAGACTTAACAGTATCACAATTGATTGGAATGAGAGTAGATTTGTGGAAGTTTATTTTCAAACCAATGGACATGGCATAGTCTGTCAAAATGTCCTTGATAACGGCTGCATGTTGTGTGCATGCAGGTAACACTAGAATGGTATCATCGGCGTACTAGATGACTGGATACTCTTTTTGGTGCGGAGAAGGGAAGGGCAGGTGTATTTGATGGCGTGCAAAGGCATCGTTGATGGCTGCTTGAAGGAGATCCGCCGCTAGCACGAAAATGAGGGGTGAAAGAGGATCCCCCTGCCTGACCCCACACTTGCAAAGAAATTGGTGCCCAGGAGTACCATTTAGGAGGACAGAGGATTTTGCTGAAGAAAAGATGCAGCGAATCCAGGTGAGCCATTTGTCATTGAATCCCATGTTTTTCATAATCTCAATCATCGCTTCATGTTCAATTGTGTCGAAGGCTTTGGAAAAGTCAAGTTTGAGAAGCATGATTTCTTTTTTAGAAGTGTGGCTTTGATATATGTACTCGTATGCCCATGCGAGGCAGTCTTGGATAGTCCTCCCCTTTAGGAACCCATATTGATTTCTGTGAATAATCTTCAGAATGACTTTTTGTAGTCTATTTGCCAAGATCTTAGTGATGACTTTTAGGCAGCAATTTAAGAGAGTAATCGGCCTGTAGTCATTAAGAGTTTTAGGTTATCCAGTTTTTGGAATGAGAGTTATGAAGCCATCATTAATGCTTTCTAGACTCAGATCACCTTTGTGGAATTGATGGCACAGGTTGTAAAAATCGTCCTTAATGATTGGCCAGCATCTCTTAAGAAAATGTCCAGTAAAGCCATCCGGGCCCGGAGCCCTATCTGCAGGCATCTCTCAAATAATTTTGTCAATCTCATCATGCGTTTGGTACTTGATCGGTTGGCGTGAGAAGAAGTTCGACTACATCAACCGCGTTGTGAAATGCTTCCGCTTACGGTCTACGAGGGTATGTAGACACACTCTCCCCCTCGTTTCTGTGCATCTCCATGGATAGATCATTGCGTGTGCTTAGAAAAAAAATTGTTTTCCATGCAACGATTCCCAACAGTGGCATTAGAGCCAGGTCTGTGCGTAGATGATATGCACAAGTAGAACATAAACAGTTGTGGGTGGTGATAGTCATACTGCTTACCACCACCATCTTATTTTGATTCGGCGGTATTGTGGGATGAAGCGGCCCGAACCAACCTTACATGTCCACGCACATGAGACCAGTTCCACCGGCTGACATGCAACTAGTTTTGCATAAAGGTGGCTAGCGGGTGTCTTTTTCTCCTACTTTAGTCGAATAGAATTTGATTGTGGATGGTCCTTGAAGAAGGTTAAAACAGGAAACTTGATGAAACACCATTGTGGTTCTATGCGTAGGTAAGAATGGTTCTTGCTAGAAGCCTATAGCAGCCACGTAAAACTCGCAACAACAAAGTAGAGGATGTCTAACTTGTTTTTGTAGGGCATGTTGTGATGTGATATGGTCAAGACATGATGTGATAAACATTATTGTATGAGATGATCAGGTTTTGTAAGTTATTGGCAAAGGGCAAGAGCCTTATGGTTGTCTCTTTATTGTATGAAATGCAAACGACATGTAATTGCTTTAGATTATCACTATGTGTTAGCGATAGTTGTAGAAGCAATAGTTGGCGAGATGACCACGACTCTACGATGGAGATCAAGGTGTCGAGCTGGTGATGATGGAGATCATGAAGATGCTTTGGAGATGGAGATCAAAAGCACAAGATGATGATAGCCATATCATGTCACATATTTTGATTGCATGTGATGTTTATCTTATTTACATATTATTTTTCTTAGAACGATGGTAGCATTATAAGATGATCCCTTCACTACATTTCAAGGTAAAAGTGTTCTCCCTGAGTATGCACTGTTGCTACAGTTCTTCGTTTTGATACACCACGTGATGATCGGGTGCGATAGACTCTACGTTCACATACAACGGGTGCAACATAGTTTTGCACATGCGGAATACTTGGGTTAAACTTGACGAGCCTAGCATGTACACACATGGCCTCGGAACACTGGAGACCGAAAGGTCGAACGTGAATCATATAGCAGATATGATCAACATAGAGATGTTCACCATTGATGACTACCCCATCCGACGTGATGATCGGACATGGGTTAGTTGATTTGGATCACGTATCACTTACATGACTTGAGGGATGTCTATTTAAGTGGGAGTTCTTTAGTAATATGATTAATTAAACTTAATTTATCATGAACTTATTCCTAATAGTATTCGCAGATCTATGTTGTAGATCAATAGCTCGCGATATAGCTCCCCTATTTTTGATATATTCCTAGAGAAAACTAAGTTGAAAGATGATAGTAGCAATGATGCGGACTCGGTCTGTGATCTAAGGATTATCCTCATTGCTGCACAGAATAATTATGTCCTTGATGCACCGCTAGGTGACAGACCTATTACAGGAGCAGATGCAGACCTTATGAACGTTTGGCAAGCTCGATATGATGACTATTTAATAGTTTAGTGCACCATGCTTTATGGCTTAGAACCGGGACTCCAAAAATGTTTTGAATGCCATGTAGCATATGAGATGTTCCAAGAGCTGAAATTGGTATTCCAGGCTCATGCCCGTGTCGAGAGGTATGAGACCTTTGACAAGTACTTCTCCTACAAGATGAAGGACAATTGCTCAGCCAGTGAGCATGTACTCAGACTGTGTGGGTACTACAATCGCTTGAATCAAGTGGGAGTTAATCTTCTAGATAAGATAGTGATTGACAGAGTTCTCTAGTCACTATCACTAAGCTACTAACTTCGTTATGAACTATAATGTGCAAGGGATGATGAAAACGATTCCCGAGCTCTTCGCGATGCTGAAATCGACGAAGGTAGAAATCAAGAAAGAGCATCAAGTGTTGATGGTTAACAAGACCACTAGTTTCAAGAAAATGGCAAAGGGAAGTAAAGGGAACTTCAAGAAGAATGGCAAGCAAGTTGCCACTCCCGTGAAGAAGCCCAAAGCTGGACCTAAGCCTGAAACTGAGTGCTTCTACTGCAAAGGAAATGGTCACTGGAAGCGGAACTGCCCCAAATACTTGGCGGATAAGAAGGATGGCAAAGTGAACAAAGGTATATTTGATATACATGTTATTTATGTGTATTTTACTAGTTTTCATAGTAACCCCTAGGTATTTGATACCGGTTCAGTTGCTAAGATTAGCAACTCGAAATAGGAGTTGCAGAGACTAGTTAAAAGCGAGGTGATGATGTGTGTTGGAAATGATTCCAACGTTGATATGATCACCATCGCAAACTCCCTCTACCTTCGGGATTAGTGTTGAACCTAAATAAATGTTATTTGGTGTTTGCGTTGAGCATGAATATGAGTAGATCATGTTTATTGCAATACGTTTATTCATTTAAGTTAGAGAGTAATTGTCGTTCTGTTTACATGAATAAAACCTTCTATGGTCACACACCCAATGTGAATGGTTTACTGAATCTCGATCGTAGTGATACACATATTCATAATATTGATGCCAAAAGATGCAAAGTTGATAATGATAGTGCAACGTATTTGTGGCACTGCCATTTAGGTCATATTGGTGTAAAGCGCATGAAGAAAATCCATGCAGATGGACTTTTGGAATCACTTGATTATGAATTAATTGATACTTGCGAAGCATGCCTCATGGGAAAGATGACTAAAACTCTGTTCTCCGGCACAATGGAGCAAGCTAATGACTTATTGGAAATATTGATGTATGCGGTCCGATGAGTGTTGAAGCACGCGGCAGGTTTCGTTATTTTCTGACCTTCATAGATGATTTGAGTAGATATGGGTATATCTACTTGACGAAACACGTGTCTGAAACAATTGAAAAGTTCAAAAAAAAATCAGAGTGAAGTGGAGAATCATCATAACAAGAAAATAAAGTTTCTACAATCTGACCGCAGAGGCGAATATTTGAGTTATGAGTTTGGCCTTCATTTAAAACAATGTGGAATTGTTTCACAACTCAGGCTACCTGGAACACCACAGCAAAATGGTGTGTCCGAATGTCGTAACCATACTTTATTGGATATGGTTTGATCTATGATGTCTCTTACCGATTTACCACTATCGTTTTGGGGTTATGTATTAGAGACAGCCGCATTCACATTAAATAGTGCACCATCTAAATCCGTTGAGATGACACCGTATGAACTATGGTTTGGCAAGAAACCTAAGCTGTCGTTTTTTAAAGTTTGGGGTTGCGACACTTATGTCAAAAGGCTTCAGCCTGATAAGCTCAAACCCAAATCGGAGAAGTGTGTCTTCATATGATACCCTACGGAAACAATTGGGCACACCTTCTACCACAGATCGGAAGGCAAGATTTTTGTTTCCAAGAATGGAACATTTCTAGAGAAGGAGTTTCTCTCGAAAGAAGTGAGTGGGAGGAAAGTAGAACTTGATAAGGTAATTGTACCTTCTCTCAATTTGGAAAGTAGCACATCAGAGAAATCCATTCTCGTGATGCCTGCACCAACTAGAGAGGAAGCTAATTGTGATGATCATGGAACTTCGGATCAAGTTACTACTAGACCTCGTAGGTCGAATAGAGCATGTTCCGCACCAGAGTGGTACGGTAATCTTGTCTTGGAAGTCATGTTACTAGAACATGGCGAACCTACGAACTATGAAGAAGCTATGATGAGCCCAGATTCTGATTGATGGCTTGAGGCCATGTAATTTGAGATAGGATCCATGTATGAGAACAAAGTGTGGACTTTGGTGGACTTGCCCGATGACCGGTAAGCCATTGAGAATAAATGGATCTTCAAGAAGAAGACAGACACTGATGGTAATGTCACCATCTACAAAGATCGACTTGTCACAAAAGGTTTTCGACAAGTTCAAGGGGTTGACTATGATGAGACCTTCTCACCCGTAGCGTTGATTAAGTCAGTCTGAATCATGTTAGCAATTGCCGCATTTTATAATTATGAAATTTGGCAAATGGACGTTAAAACTACATTCCTTCATGGCTATCTTAAAGAAGAGTTGTATATGATGCAACCAGAAGGTTTTGTTGATCCCAAAGGTGCTAACAAAGTGTGCAACCTCCAGCGATCCATCTATGGACTGGTGCAAGCATCTCGGAGTTGGAATATACACTTTGATTAGGTGATCAAAGCATATAGTTTTATACAGACTTATGATTGAAGCCTGTTTTTACAAGAAAGTGAGTGGAAGCTCTGTAGCATTTCTGATATTATATGTGGATAAAATATTATTGATTGGAAATGATATAGATTCTCTGGATAGCATAAAAGGATACTCGAATAAGAAGTTTTCAATGAAAGACCTCGGTGAAGCTGCTTATATATTGGGCATCAAGATCTATAGGGATAGATCGATGCGCTTAATAGACTTTCACAAAGCACATACCTTGATAAAGTTTTGAAGAAGTTCAAAAATGGATCAGTCAAAGAAAGAGTTCTTGCCTGTGTTACAAGGTGTGAAGGTGAGTAAGACTCAAAGCCCGATCACGGCAGAAGATAGAGAGAGAATGGAAGTCATTCCCTATGCCTCAGCCATAGGTCCTAAAAAGTTTGTCATGTTGTGTACCAGACCTGTTGTATGCATTGCCATGAGTTTGGCAAGAGGGTACAATAGTGATCCAGGAGTGGACCACTGTACATCAGTCAAAATTATCCTTAGGTACCTGAAAAGGACTAAGGAAATGTTTCTCGATTATGAGGTGATAAAGAGTTCGTCGTAAAGGGTTACATCGATGCAAGCTTTAACACCAAACCAGATGGCTCTGAGTCTCAATCTGGATAAGTATTGAACGTGGGAGCAATTAGCTAGAGTAGCTCCATGCAGAGCATTGTGGACATAGAAATTTGCAAAATACATATGGGTCTGAATGTGGCAGATGATAACCCATGAGTATAGGGGATAGCAACAGTTTTCGAGGGTAGAGTATTCAACCCAAATTTATTGACTCGACACAAGGGGAGCCAAAGAATATTCTCAAGTATTAGCAGTTGAGTTATCAATTCAACCACACCTGAAAGACTTAATATCTGCAACAAAGTATTTGGTAGCAAAGTAGTATGGAAGTAACGGTAATGGTGGCAAAAGTAATAGTAGCAGTTTTGTAGCAATCATAACAGTGGCAACGGAAAAGTAACTTAGCAAAGATCAATATGAAACGAGCTCGTAGGCAATTGATCAAATGATGGATAATTATGTCGGATGGCATTCATCATGCAACAGTTATAACATAGGGTGACACAGAACTAGCCCTAATTCATCAATATAATGTAGGCATGTATTCCGAATATAGTCATACGTGCTTATGGAAAAGAACTTGCATGACATCTTTTGTCCTACTCTCCCGTGGCAGCGGTGTCCTATTGGAAACTAAGGGATATTAAGGCCACCTTTTAATAGAAAACTGGACCAAAGCCTTAGCACTTAGTGAATACATGAACTCCTCAAACTACAGTCATCACCGGGAAGTGTCCTGACTATTGTCACTCTGGGGTTGCCTAATCATAACACGTAGTAGGTGACTATAACTTGCAAGATAGGATCAAGAACACAAATATATTCATGAAAACATAATAGGTTCAGATCTAAAATCATGGCACTCGAGCCCTAGTGACAAGCATTAAGCATAGCAAAGTTATAGCAACATCAATCTTAGAACATAGTGGATACTAGGGATCAAACCCTAACAAAACTAACAAGATTAGATGGTAAATCTCATCCAACCCATGACTGTCCAGCAAGCCTACGATGGGATTACTCATGCACGGTAGTGAGCATCATGAAATTGGTGATGGAGGATGGTTGATGATGATGATGGCGATGATTTCTTCTCTCCGGAGCCCAAAATGGACTCCAGATCTACCCTCCCAAGGAAGGACAGGAGGTGGCAGTGGCTCCGTATCGTACAACGCGATGAATCCTTCTCTCTGATTTTTTCCCCGAACGTGAATATATGGAGTTGGAGTTGAGGTTGGTGGAGCTTCATGGGACCCACAAGCCAGGGGGCGCACCCAGGGGTAGGGCGCGCCCCCGACCCTTGTGGACAGGTGGTGGGTCCCCCTCTATTGATTCTTTCACCAATATTTTTTGTATATTCCAAAAATATTCTTCGTGGATTTTCAGGCCATTCCGAGAACTTCTATTTCTGCACAAAATAACACTAAGGCAATTCTGCTAAAAACAGCGTCAGTCCGGGTTAGTTCCATTCAAATCATGCAAATTAGAGTCCAAAACAAGGGCAAAAGAGTTTGGAAAAGTAGACGTATCAACAGACCCGTTGACTAAACCTCTCACACAAGCAAAACATGATCACACCTTAGTACTCTTTGAGTGTTAATCACATGGAGATTTGAACTAGATTATTGACTCTAGTAAACTCTTTGGGTGTTAGTCACATGGCGATGTGAACTATGGGTATTAATCACATGGCGATGTGAACTAGATTATTGACTCTAGTGCAAGTGGGAGGTGGAAATATGCCCTAGAGGCAATAATAAAATGGTTATTATTATATTTCCTTAATCATGATAAAGGTTTATTATTCATGCTAGAATTGTATTGACCAGAAACTTAAATACATGTGTGGATACATAAACAAATATCGTGTCCCTAGTGAGCCTCTACTAGACTAGCTCGTTGATCAAAGATGGTTAAGGTTTCCTAACCATAGACATGAGTTGTCATTTGATAATGGGATCACATCATTAGGAGAATGATGTGATGGACAAGACCCATCTGTTAGCTTAGCATATTGGTCATTCAGTTTATTGATATTGCTTTCTTCATGTCAAATACATATTCCTTCGACTATGAGATTATACAACTCCTGAATATCGGAGGAATACATTGTGTTCTATCAAACGTCACAACATAACTGGGTGATCATAGAGATGCTCACAGGTATCTCCTAAGGTGTTGTTCAATTGGCATAGATCGAGATTAGGATTTGTCACTCTGAGTATCGGAGAGGTATCTCTCGGCCCTCTCGGTAATACAAATCATAAGCTTGCAAGCAAACGACTAAGGAGTTCGTCACGAGGGTTTGATACATCTCCAATGTATCTATAATTTTTGATTGTTCCATGCTGTTATATTATCATTCTTGGATATTTTACAATCAATTTATAGTCATTTTATATCATTTTTTGGTACTAACCTATTGACATAGTGCCCAGTGCCAGTTGCTGTTTTCTGCATGTTTTTTACATCGTAGGAAATCAATATTAAACGGAGTCCAAACACAACGAAACTGCTAGAGGATTTTTTTGGGCCAGAGGACATCTAGTGGGCCAAGGAAGCACCTGGGGGACTGCTCGAGGGGAGCAGCACCCACCAGGGCGCGCTAGGAGGCCCAGGCGCGCCCTGGTGGGTTGTGCCCACCTCGGGTGCCCCCTGAACTGCCTATCTGCTCTATAAATACCCAAATATTCTAGAAACCCTAGGGGAGTCGACGAAAATCAATTCCAGCCGCCGTAGAGTCCAGAACCACTAGATCCAATCTAGACACCGTCATGGAGGGGTTCACCACTTCCATTGGTGCTTCTCCTATGATGCGTGGGTAGTTCTTTGTAGACCTATGGGTCTGTAGTTAGTAGCTAGATGGCTTCCTCTCTCTCTCTCTCTTTCTCTCTCTTGATTATCAATACAATGGTCTCTTGGAGATCCATATGACGTAAGTCTTTTTGCGGTGTGTTTGTTGGGATCCGATGAACTTTGAGTTTATGATCAGATCTATCTTTTTATCCATGAAAGTTATTTGTGTCTTCTTTGATCTCCTGTATGCATGATTGCTTATAGCCTCGTATTTCTTCTCCGATATTTGGATTTTGTTTGGCCAACTTGATCTATTTATCTTGCAATGGGAAGAGGTGCTTTGTAGTGGGTTCGATCTTACTGTGCTTGATCCCAGTGACAGAAGGGGAACTGACACGTATGTATCATTGCTACTAAGGATAACAATATGATATCTATATCTCCGCAATAGATAAACGGATCTTGTCTACATCATGTCATCGTTCTTATTGCATTACTCCATTTTTCCATGAACTTAATACACTAGATGCATGCTGTATAGCGGTCGATGTGTGAAGTAATAGTAGTAGATGCAGGCAGGAGTCGGTCTACTAATCTTGGACGTGATGCCTATATAACGATCATTGCCTGGATATCTTCATGATTATTTGAAGTTCTATCAATTGCCCAACAATAATTGTTTTCCCACTGTTTGCTATTTTTTCTTGAGAGAAGCCACTAGTGAAACCTACGGCCCCCAGGTCTCTTTTCATCATATTTGCCTTTGCGATCTATTTTCCCTTGCATTTATTTTCAGATCTATTAAATAAAAAATACAAAAATACCTTGCTGCAATTTGTTTGTTCCGCGATCTATTCATCCTATCTACCACTTTTACCTTAGGTTTTTTTGCCTATCTTGAGGCGCCGTACCCGGAAGGGATTGACAACCCCTTTAACACGTCGGGTTGCCAATATTTGTTATTTGTGTGCAGGTGTTGTTTACGTGGTGTGAGGAGGTTCTCCTACTGGTTCGATAACCTTGATCTCATCACCGAGGGAAATACCTACCGTCGCTATACTGCATCATCCCTTCCTCGTCGGGGAAATACCGACGTAGCTCTAGCAGACATCAAAAGGAATTTCTTGCACCATTGCTGGGGAGGATCTTCAACATCAACCAGGTTCCTCATCACAAATCTCATCTCCTTGCAATTTACATTATATGCCATTTGCCTCCCGTTTTCCTCTCCCCCACTTCACAAAAATTTGCCGTTTTATTCGCCCTCTTTTATGTTCGTCGTTCTCTCGTCAGATTTGTTTTTGAGTGCAATCTTGTTGCGTCGTCATCATGACTCAAGAGAACACCAAGTTGTGTGATTTCCCAAATACCAATAGCAATGATTTTATTAGCACTCTGATTGCTCCTCCCGCCACTAGTGCGGAGTCTTGTGATATTAATACTGCTTTGCTGAATCTTGTTATGAAAGATCAATTTGCCGGTACTCCTATTGAGGATGTCGCGTCTCATCTTAACACATTCGTAGAATTATGCGATATGCAAAAGAAAAAAGATGTGGACAATGACGTTGTGAAGTTGAAATTATTTCCGTTTTCTTTGCGAGATCATGCAAAAATTTGGTTTTCTTCTTTGCTTCACAATAGTATCGATTCTTGCAACAAATGCAAAGATGCTTTTATCACTAAGTATTTTCCACCCATAAAAATTATTTCCCTTAGAACCCAGATCATGAATTTCAAGCAACTTGAACATGAGCATGTTGCACAATCTTAGGAAAGGATGAAATTGACGCTAAGGAATTGCCCAACTCATGGGTTAAATCTTTGGATGATCATACAAATTTTTTATACGGGATTGAATTTTCTTTCTTGTAATCTTTTAGATTCCGCCGCAGGGGGTACTTTTATGGAAATTACTTTGGGTGAAGCTACTAAATTGATAGACAATATTATGACAAATTACTCGCAATGGCATACCGAAAGAGCTCCTACTAGTAAAAAGGTCAATTCGGTAGAAGAAATATATTCTTTGAGTGAAAAAGTTGTTTATGAAGTTGGCTGCTAATAAAAGTGCTCCTATTGATTTTAATGATGTTCCTTTGTCTACTTTGATTGAGCAAAATAGTGATGCCATAGATGTGAATTTTGTCTCGCGAAATAATTTCAACAATAATGCTTATAGAGGTAATTTTAATCCTAGGCCTTTTCCTAGTAATTCCTCTTATAATTATGGTAATTCCTATGGTAATCCCACCTTCAATAATAATAGAAATGCCTCTGATCTTGAGAGCAATATTAAAGAATTTGTCAATACGCAAAAGGTTTTCAACACTTTGATAGAAGAAAAGTTGAATAAAATTGATGATTTGTCTAGAAGTGTTGATAGAATTACTCATGATGTAGAAACTCTCAAGATGAAAATTTTTGTGCCTAAATTTGAAGAATCAATTAAAGCTCTTTATGTTTCTATGGATGAAAGTAAGAAAAGAACTGCTATGCTTAGAGCTAAAAGAGAACTTTTAGAAAAAGCGTTTTCTAGTGATTACTATCATAAAAGTGATGAGGATCTTAAAGTAATTGGTGTTTCTTATATTGATTCTTTGTTATTAAATTTAAGATTGATAAAAAAGGGACTGGAGAAGAGTTAACTTTAGTTAGAAGGCTTCCCTATGATTCAGATGGTGAAGATCTTGTTGATTTTTTTTTGATAAAAGTGGGTTTGAAGAGGTCAAGACTTTAACTAGTGATGTGCCCACTATTTTGCATTACAAAGACTTTAATTATGATAGTTGATCTTTGGTTAATTGTATTTCTTTGTTGCAATCCATGATAAATTAACCCCATGCTTATGAACAAAATAAAGCTTTTACTAAAGATATTGTCGATGCTATGATGAAAGCTTTTGAAGAAAAGTTGGAATTAGAAGTTTCAATTCCTAGAAAATTGCATGATGAGTGGGAACCTACTATCAAAGTCAAGATTAAAAATTATGAGTGTTTTGCTTTATGTGACTTGGGTGCTAGTGTTTCTACAATTCCGGAATCTTTATGTGATGTGCTTGGTCTTACCGATGTTAAAGAATGCTCTTTAAATTTGCATCTAGCGGATTCTACTATTAAAAAGCCTATGGGAAGGATTAATGATGTTCTTATTCTTGCAAATAGGAAATATGTGCCCATAGATTTGAAGGAAATATGCCCTGGAGGCAATAATAAAGTTGTTATCTATATTTCCTTATATCATGATAAATGTTTATTATTCATGCTAGAATTGTATTAACCGGAAACTTAGTACATGTGTGAATACATATACAAAATATAGTGTCCCTAGTATGCCTCTACTTGACTAGCTCGTTAATCAAAGATGGTTATGTTTCCTGACCATAGACATTTGTTGTCATTTGATGAACGGGATCACATCATTAGGAGAATGATGTGATGGACAAGACCCATCCATTAGCTTAGCATTATGATCGTTACAGTTTCATTGCTACTGCTTTCTTCAAGACTTATATATGTTCCTCAGACTATGAGATTATGCAACTCCTGAATACCGGAGGAACACCTTGTGTGCTATCAAACGTCACAACGTAACTGGATTATTATAAAGATGCTCTACAAGTGTCTCTGAAGGTGTTTGTTGGGTTGGCATAGATCAAGATTAGGATTTGTCACTTCGTGTTTCGGAGAGGTATCTCTGGGCCCTCTCGGTAATACTCATCACTACAAGCTTTGCAAGCAATGTGACTAATGTGTTAGTTGCAGGATGAAGTATTATGGAATGAGTAAAGAGACTTGCCGGTAACGAGATGGAACTAGGTATGATGATACTGATGATCGAATCTCGGCAAGTAACATACAGATGACAAATGGAACAAAGTATGTTGTTATGCAGTTTGACTGATAAAGATCTTCGTACAATATGTAGGAGCCAATATGAGCATCCAGGTTCCGCTATTGGTTATTGATCGGAGATATGTCTCCATCATGTCTACATAGTTCTCGAACCTGTAGGGTCCGCATGCTTAACGTTCGATGACAATTTGTATCATCAGTTATGTGTTTTTGATGACCAAAGTTTGTTCGGAGTCCCGGATGAGATCACGGATGTGACAAGGAGTCTCGAAATGGTCGAGACATAAAGATTGATATATTGGAAGGCTATGTTCGGACACCGGAAAGGTCTCGAAATGGTTCAGGCATTTTTCAGAGTACCTGGAGGTTATCGGACCCCCCCCCAGGGAAGTAATGGGCCTTAGTGGGCTTTAGTGGAAAGGAGAGGAGGGCAGCAGGGTGCCCCCCCCCCCTTGGCTGGTCCGAATTGTACTAGGAGGGGGCAGCGCCCCCCCCCCTCTTTCCTTCTCCCTCTCCACCTCTTTCCCCCTCTCCCCCTCTTTGAATAGGAAGCGGACTCCAACTAGGATTGGGAATCCTAGTTGGACTCCCCCTATAGGCGCGCCCCTCCTAGGCCGGCCTCCTCCTCCTCCCTCCTTTATATACAGGGGCAGAGGGCACCCCAAAGCACAATAGTTGTTCTCTTAGCCGTGTGCGGTGCCCCCCTCCATAGTTCAATACCTCGGTCATATCGTTGTAGTGCTTAGGCGAAGCCCTGGGCCGGTAACATCATCAACACCGTCGCCACGCGGTCGTACTGATGGAACTCTCCCTTGTCGTCAACTAGATCAAGAGCTCGAGGGACGTCATCAGGCTGAACATGTGCTAAACGCGGAGGTGTCGTACGTTCGATACTTGGATCAGATGGATCGTGAAGACGTTCGACTAATCAGTTGCGTTAACTAAACGCTTCCACTTTCGGTCTATGAGGGTACGTGGACACAATCTCCCCTCTCGTTGCTATGCATCTCCTAGATAGATCTTGCGTGATCGTAGGAATTTTTTTGAATTACTACGTTCCCCAACAGTGGCATCCGAGCCAGGTCTATGCGTAGATGATATATGCACGAGTAGAACACAAAGAATTGTGGGCGATAATAGTCATACTGTTTACCACCAATGTCTTACTTTGATTCGGCGGTATTGTTGGATGAAGCGGCCCGAACCGACATTACATGACCGCGTTCATGAGACTGGTTCTACGGACGTGCTTTTGCACACAGGTGGCTAGCGGGTGTCAGTTTCTCCAACTTTAGTTGAATCAAGTTTGACTACGTCGGTCCTTGTTGAAGGTTAAAATAGCACACTTGACAAAAATCATTGTGGTTTTGATGTGCAGGTAAGAAAGGTTTTTGCTAGAAGCCCGTAGCAGCCACGTAAAACTTGCAACAACAAAGTAGAGGACGTCTAACTTGTTTTTGTAGGGCTTGTTGTGACGTGATATGGTCAAGACATGATGTGATATAAATTGTTGTATGAGATGATCATGTTTTGTAACAAAGTTATTGGCAACTGGCAGGATCCGTATGGTTGTCGCTTTAATGTATGAAATGCAATCGCCATGTAATTGCTTTACTTTAGCAGTAAGCGGTAGTGATAGTCGTAGTAGCAATAGTTGGCGAGACGACAATGATGCTACGATGGAGATCAAGGTGTCAAGCCGGTGATGATGGAGATCATGATGATGCTTCGGTGATGGAGATCATGAGCACAAGATGATGATGGCCATATCATGTCACATATTTTGATTGCATGTGATGTTTATCTTTTATGCATCTTATTTTGCTTAGTATGGCGGTAGCATTATAAGCCGATCCCTTACTAAATTTCAAGGTATAAGTGTTCCCCCTGAGTATGCACCGTTACTACAGTTCGTCGTGCCGAGACACCACGTGATGATCGGGTGTGATAAGCTCTACGTTCACATACAACGGGTGCAAGCCAGCTTTGCACACGCAGAATACTCGGGTTAAACTTGACGAGCCTAGCATATGCAGATATGGCCTCAGAACATTGGAGACCGAAAGTCGAGCGTGACTCATATAGAAGATATGATCAACATAGTGATGTTCACCATTGACAACTACTCCATCTCACGTGATGATCGGACATGGTTTAGTTGATTTGGATCACGTGATCATTTAGATGACTAGAGGGATGTCTATCTAAGTGGGAGTTCTTAAGTAATATGATTAATTGAACTTTAATTTATCATGAACTTAGTCCTGATAGTTGTTTTGCATGTCTATGTTATTGTAGATCAATGGCCCGTGGTACCGTTCCTTTGAATTTTAATGTGTTCCTAGAGAAAGCTAAGTTGAAAGATGATGGTAGAAATTACACGGACTGGGTCCATAACTTGAGGATTATCCTCATTGCTGCACAGAAGAATTACGTCCTGGAAGCACCGCTAGGTGCTAGGCCTGTTGTAGACGCTACTGATGATGTTAAGAACGTCTGGCGGAGCAAAGCTGATGACTACTCGATAGTTCAGTGTGCCATGCTTTACGCTTAGAATCGGGACTTCAAAGACATTTTGAACGTCATGGAGCATATGAGATGTTCCAAGAGTTGAAGTTAATATTTCAAGCAAATGCCCGGGTTGAGAGATATGAAGTCTCTAACAAGTTCTATAGCTGCAAGATGGAGGAGAATAGTTTTGTCAGTGAACATATACTCGAAATGTCTGGGTATCATAACCACTTGACTCAACTGGGAGTTAATCTTCCTGATGATAGTGTCATTGACAGAGTTCTTCAATCACTGCCACCAAGCTATAAAGGCTTCATGACGAACTATAATATGCAAGGGATGAACAAGACAATTCCCGAGCTCTTCGCGATGCTAAAGGTTGCGGAGGTAGAAATCAAAATGGAGCATCAAGTGTTGATGGTCAACATGACCACTAGTTTCAAGAAAAAGGGCAAAGGGAAGAAGGGGAACTTCAAGAAGAATGGCAAGAAAGTTGTTGCTCGGGAGAAGAAACCCAAGTCTGGACCTAAGCCTGAAACTGAGTGCTTCTACTACAAAGGGACTGGTCACTGGAAGCGGAACTGCCCCAAGTATTTGGCGAATAAGAAGGATGGCAAAGTGAAAGGTATATTTGATATACATGTTATTGATGTGTACCTTACTAATGCTCATAGTACCGCCTAGGTATTTGATATTGGTTCTGTTGCTCATATTTGCAACTTGAAATAGGGGCTACGAATTAAACGAAGATTGGCTAGGGACAAGGTGACGATGCGCGTGGGAAATGGTTCCAAGGTCGATGTGATCGCCGTTGGCATGCTACCTCTACATCTACCTTCGGGATTAGTTTTAGACCTGAATAATTGTTATTTGGTGCCAGCATTGAGCATGACCATTATATCTGGATCTTGTTTGATGCGAGATAGTGATTCATTTAAATCAGAGAATAATGGTTATTCTATTTATATGAGTAATATCTTTTATGGTCATGCACCCTTGTTGAGTGGTCTATTTTTATTGAATCTCGATCGTGGAGATACACATATTCATAATATTGAAGCCAAAAGATGCAAAGTTGATAATGATAGTGCTACTTATTTGTGGCACTGCCATTTGGGTCATATTGGTGTAAAGCGCATGAAGAAACTCCATGCTGATGGGCTTTTGGAATCACTTGATTATGAATCACTTGGTGCTTGCTGTAGGACCTTGAAGTATGTCTAGAGGGGGGGTGATTAGACTACTTGACCAATAAAACTTAACATTTTCCCAATTTTAGAGTTTGGCAGATTTTAGCTACTTTAGGACAAGTCAAGCAATCATCACACTATTCAAGCAAGCATGCAAAGAGTATATAGGCAGCGGAAAATAAAGCATGCAACTTGCAACAAAGTAAAGGGAAGGGTTTGGAGGATTCAAACGCAATTGGAGACACGGATGTTTTTGGCGTGGTTCCGATAGGTGGTGCTATCGTACATCCACGTTGATGGAGACTTCAACCCACGAAGGGTAATGGCTGCACGAGTCCACAGAGGGCTCCACCCAAGAAGGGTCCACGAAGAAGCAACCTTGTCTATCCCACCATGGCCGTTGCCCACGAAGGACTTGCCTCACTAGCGGTAGATCTTCACGAAGTAGGCAATCTCCTTTCCCTTACAAACTCCTTGGTTCAACTCCACAATCTTGTCGGAGGCTCCCAAGTGACACCTAGCCAATCTAGGAGACACCACTCTCCAACAAGTAACAAATGGTGCATTGATGATGAACTCCTTGCTCTTGTGCTTCAAATGATAGTCTCCCCAACACTCAACTCTCTCTCATCGGTTTTGGATCTGGTGGAAATAAGATTTGAGTGGAAAGCAACTTGGGGAAGGCTAGAGATCAAGATTCATATGGTAGGAATGGAATATCTTGGTCTCAACACATGAGTAGGTAGTTCTCTCTCAGAAAATGGTAAGTTGGAAGTGTAGGTTCGTTCTGATGGCTCTCTTACGAATGAAGAGGAGGTGGAGGGGTATATATAGCCTCCACACAAAATCTAACCATTACACACAATTTACCAAACTCGGTGGGACCGAATTGTTAAACTCGGTCGGACCGATTTAGTAAACCTAGTGACTGTTAGTGATTTTCGGTGGGACCGACATGCAACTCGGTAGGACCGATATGGTTAGGGTTAGGGCATAGCGTAATCTCGGTAAGACCGATTACACAAACTCGGTGAGACTGATTTTGGTAATAAGCTTTCCAGAGAGTTGGTCAGGTAAACTCGGTGGGACCGATTTGCTCTTTTCGGTGAGACCGAAATGTTACAAAAGGGAAACAGAGAGTTTACATTGCAATCTCGGTGGGACCGATCACTCACTTCAGTTAGACCAAAATGTTACGAAGGGAAACAGAGAGATTACAACCCCATCTCGGTGAGACCGAGATCCCTATTGGTAAGACCGATTTGCTTAGGGTTTGTGGCAGTGGCTATGACTTTTGGAATCGGTGGCGCCGGATAGGAAGAATCGGTGTGACCGATTTTGGCTTTGGGTTTAGGTCATTTTTGGATGTGGGAAAGTAGTTGAGGGTTTTGGAGCATATCACTAAGCACATGAAGCAAGAGGCTCATTAAGCAACACCTCATCCCTCCTTGATAGTATTGGCTTTTCCTATAGACTCAATGTGATCTTGGATCACTAAAATATTAAATGAAGAGTCTTGAGCTTTTGAGCTTGAGCCAATCCTTTGTCCTTAGTATTTTGAGGGATCCACTTCCATCATCCATGCCATGCCATTCGTTGAGCTTTCCTGAAATAATAGTCTTGGAATAGCATTAGCTCAATCAGCTATATGTTGTTATGAATTACCAAAACCACCTAGGGATAGTTGCACTTTCACTTGCAAACCATGCCTCATGGGCAAGATGACTAAAAATCCGTTCTCCGGAACAATGGAACGAGCTACTGACTTATTGGAAATAATACATACTGATGTATGCGATCCAATGAGTGTTGAGGCTCATGGCGGGTATCTTTATTTTCTTACCTTCACAGATGATTTGAGCAGATATGGGTATATCTACTTAATGAAGAATAAGTTTGAAACATTTGAAAAGTTCAAAGAATTTTAGAGTGAAGTTGAAAATCATCGTAACAAGAAAATAAAGTTTCTACGATCTGATCATGGAGGCGAATATTTGAGTTACGAGTTTGGTCTTCATTTGACACAATGTGGAATAGTTTCGCAACTCACGCCACCTGGAACACCACAGCATAATGGTGTGTCTGAACATTGTAACCATACTTTATTAGATATGGTGCGATATATGATTTGTCTTACTGATTTACCGCTATCATTTTGGGATTATGCTTTAGAGACGGCTGCATTCACTTTAAATAGCGCACCATAGAAATCTGTTGAGACGCCTCCTTATGAACTGTGGTTTGGCAAGAAACCAAAGTTGTTGTTTCTTAAAGTTTGGGGTTGTGATGCTTATGTGAAAAAGCTTCAACCTGATAAGCTCGAATCCAAATCGGAGAAATGCATCTTCATAGGATACCCAAAGGAAACTGTTGGGTACACCTTTTGTCACAGATCCGAAGGCAAGATATTCATTGCTAAGAGTGGACCCTTTCTAGAGAAGGAGTTTCTCTCGAAAGAAGTGAGTGGGAGGAAAGTAGAACTTGATGAGGTAATTGTTCCTTCTCCCGAATTGGAAGTAGTTCATCATAGAAATCGGTTCTAGTGATTCATACACAGTTAGTGAGGAAGCTAATGATGATGATCATGAAACTTTAGATCAAGTTACTACCAAACCTTGTAGGTCTTCCAGAGTACGGTCTGCACCAGAGTGGTATAGTAATCCTGTTCTGGAAGTCATGTTAATAGACCATGATGAATCTATGAACTATGAGGAAGTGATGATGAGTCCAGATTCCACGAAATGGCTTGAGGCCATGAAATTTGAGATGGGATCCATGTATGAGAACAAAGTGTGGACTTTGGTGGACTTTCCCGATGATCGGCAAGCCATAGAAAATAAATGGATCTTCAAGTAGAAGACCGACGCTGACGGTAATGTTACTGTCTACAAAGCTCGACTTGTTGCAAAAGGTTTTCGGTAAGTTCAAGGAGTTGACTACCATGAGACTTTCTCACCTGTAGTGATGCTTAAGCCTGTCTGAATCATGTTAGCAATTGCCGCATTTTATGATTACGAAATTTGGCAGATGGATGTCAAAACTGCATTCCTTAATGGATTTTTGGAAGAAGAGTTGTATATGATGCAACTAGAAGGTTTTGTCAATCCAAAGGGTGCTAACAAAGTGTGCAAGCTCGAGCGATCCATTTATGGACTGGTGCAAGACTTTCGGGGTTGGAATAAGCGCTTTGATAGTGTGATCAAAGCATATGGTTTTATACAAACTTTTGGAGAAGCTTGTATTTACAAGAAAGTGAGTGGGAGCTCTATAGCATTTCTAATATTATATGTGGATGACATATTGTTGATTGGAAATGATATAGAATTTCTGGATAGCATAAAGGGATACTTGCATAAGAGTTTTTCAATGAAAGACCTCGGTAAAGCTGCTTACATATTAGGCATCAAGATCTATAGAGATAGATCAAGACACTTAATTGGACTTTCACAAAGCACATACCTTGATAAAGTTTTGAAGAAGTTCAAAATGGATCAGTCAAAGAAAGGGTTCTTGCATGTGTTACAAGGTGTGAAATTGAGTTAGACTCAATGCCCGGCCACTGCATAAGATAGAGAGAAAATGAAAGTCATTTCCTATGCTTCAGCCATAGGTTCTATCATGTATGCAATGTTGTGTACCAGACCTGATGTGTGCCTTGCTATAAGTATAGCAGGGGGTACCAAAGTAATCCCAGAGTGGAGCACTAGACAGCGGTCAAGAACATCCTGTAATACCTGAAAAGGACTAAGGATATGTTTCTCGTTTATGGAGGTGACAAAGAGCTCGTCGTAGATGGTTATGTCGATGCAAGCTTTGACACTGATCCGGATGAATCTAAGTCGCAATCCGGATATGTATTTTTATTGAATGGTGGAGCTGTCAGTTGGTGCAGTTCCAAACAGAGCGTTGTGGCGGTATCTATGTGTGAAGTGGAGTACATAGCTGCTTCGGAAGCAGAAAATGAAGGAGTCTGGATGAAGGAGTTCATATCCGATCTAGGTGTCATACCTAGTGCATCGGGTCCAATGAAAATCTTTTGTGACAATACTGGTGCAATTGCCTTGGCAAAGGAATCTAGATTTCACAAGAGAACCAAGCACATCAAGAGATGCTTCAATTCCATCCGTCATCAAGTGGTAGAGGGAGACATAGAGATTTGCAAAATACATATAGATCTGATTGTTGCAGACCCATTGACTAAGCCTCTTCCACGAGCAAAACATGATCAGCACCAATACTACATGGATGTTAGAATCATTACTTTGTAATCGAGATTATTGACTCTACTGTAAGTGGGAGACTAAAGGAAATGTGCCCTAGAGGCAATAATAAAGTTGTTATTTATATTTCCTTATATCATGATAAATGTTTATTATTCATGCTAGAATTGTATTAACCAGAAACTTCGTACATGTGTGAATACATAGACAAAATATAGCGTCCCTAGTATGCCTCTACTTGACTAGCTCGTTAATCAAAGATGGTTATGTTTCCTGACCATAGACATGTGTTGTCATTTGATGAATGGGATCACATCATTAGGAGAATGATGTGATGGACAAGACCCATCCGTTAGCTTAGCATTATGATCATTACAGTTGCATTGCTACTGCTTTCTTCATGAATTATACATGTTCCTCAGACTATTAGATTATGTAACTCCCGAATACCGGAGGAACACCTTGTGTGCTATCAAACATCACAACATAATTGGGATAATAAAGATGCTCTACAGGTGTCTCCAAATGTGTTTGTTGGGTTGGCATAGATCAAGATTAGGATTTGTCACTCCGTGTTTCGGAGAGGTATCTCTGGGACCTCTCGGTAATACTCATCACTATAAGCCCTGCAAGCAATGTGAATAATGAGTTAGTTGCGGGACAAAGTATTACGGAATGAGTGAAGAGACTTGCCGGTAATGATATTGAACTAGGTATCATGATACCGACGATCGAATCTCGGGCAAGTAACATATTGATGACAAAGGGAACAAAGTATGTTGTTATGCGGTTTGACCGATAAGATCTCCGTAGAATATGTAGGAGCCAATATGAGCATCCAGGTTCCGCTATTGGTTATTGATCGGAGATGTGTCTCGATCATGTCTATGCTACATCTTGAGCTTGCGTTGGTTTTCCTTGAAGAGGAAAGGGTGATGCAACAATAGTAGCGTAAGTATTTCCCTCAGTTTTTGAGAACCAAGGTATCAATCCAGTAGGAGGCTCCTCAAAAGTCCCATGCAACCTACACAAACAAACAAAGAACTCGCAACCAACACAATAAAGGGGTTGTCAATCCCTTCACGGCCACTTGCGAAAGTGAGATCTGATAGAGATAGTATGATAAGATAAATATATTTTTGGTATTTTATAATATAGATGCAAAAAGTAAAGATGCAAATAAAAGTAGATTGAAATCTTATATGATAAAAGATAGACCCGGGGGCCATAGGTTTCACTAGTGGCTTCTCTCAAGATAGCATAAGTATTACGGTGGGTGAACAAATTAGTGTCGAGCAATTGATAGAAAAGCGAATAATTATGAGATTATCTAGGCATGATCATGTATATAGGCATCACGTCCGCAACAAGTAGACCGACTCCTACCTGCATCTACTACTATTACTCCACACATCGACCGCTATCCAGCATGCAGCTAGAGTATTAAGTTCATAAGAACAGAGTAACACATTAAGAAATATGACATGCTGTAGAGGGATAAACTCATGCAATATGATATAAACCCCATCTTTTTATCCTCGATGGAAACAATACAATATGTGCCTTGCAACCCTTTCTGTCACTGGGTAAGGACACCGCAAGATTGAACCCAAAGCTAAGCACTTCTCCCATGGAAAGAAAGATCAATCTAGTAGGCCAAACCAAACTGATAATTCCAAGAGACTTGCAAAGATAACTCAATCATACATAAAAGAATTCAGAGAAGATTCAAATATTTCTCATAGATAAACTTGATCATAAACCCACAATTCATCGGATCTCGACAAACACACCGCAAAAAGAGTTTACATCGAAAAGATCTCCACAAGAGAGGGGGAGAACATTGTATTGAGATCCAAAAAGAGAGAAGAAGCCATCTGGCCAATAACTATGGACCCGAAAGTCTGTGGTAAACTACTCACAACTCATCGGAGGGGCTATGGTGTTGATGTAGAAGCCCTCCGTGGTCGATTCCCCCTCCGGCGGAACACCGGCCAAGGCTCCAAGATGGTATCTCGCGGATACAGAAGGTTACGGTGGTGGAAATTGTTTTTTGTTGGCTCTCTGGATGTTTTCGGGGTACGTAGGTATATATAGGAGGAAGAAGTACGTCGGTGGCTGCTCGTGGGGCCCAGGAGACAGGGGCGCGCCCAGGAGGGGTGGGCGCACCCTCCTATCTCCTGGCCACCTTGTTTGCTTATTGACTTGCACTCCAGGTTCTCTGGATCACGTTTGTTCCAAAAATCACGCTCCCGAAGGTTTCATTCCGTTTGGACTCTGTTTGATATTCTTTTTCTTCGAAATACTGAAATAGGCAAAAAAACAGCAATACGAGCTGGGCCTCCGGTTAGTAGGTTAGTCCCAAAAATGATATAAATATGTAAAATAAAGCCCATAAACATCCAAAAGGGGTAATATAATAGCATGGAACAATCAAAAATTATAGATACGTTGGAGGCGTATCAAGCATCCCCAAGCTTAATTCCTGCTCGTCCTCGAGTAGGTAAATGATAAAAACAGAATTTTTGATGTGGAATGCTACCTAGCATAATTCTCAATGTAATTTTCTTTATTGTGGCATGAATGTTCAGATCCAAATGATTCAAAATAAAAGCTCATATTGATAAAATAAATAGTAACACTTCAAGCATACTAATCAAAGCAATCATGTCTTCTCAAAATAACATGCCTAAAGAAAGTTCATCCCTACAAAATCATATAGTTAGGCTATGCTTCATTTTCGTCACACAAAGATGTTCCCAAATTCTACACCCCCGATGACAAGCCAAGCAATTGTTTCGTACTTAAATAATCTCAAACTTTTTCAACCTTCACGCAATACATGAGCGTGAGCCATGGATATAGCACTATGGGTGGAATAGAATATGATGATGGGGATTGTGTGGAGAAGACAAAAAAGGAGAAAGTCTCACATTAACGAGGATAATCAACGGGCTATGGAGATGCCCATCAATTGATGTCAACATGAGGAGTAGGAATTGCCATGCAACGGATGCACTAGAGCTATAAATGAATGCTCAACAAAAGAAAACTAGTGGGTGTGCATCCAACTTGCTTGCTCACGAAGACCTAGGGCATTTGAGGAAGCCCATCATAGGAATATACAAGCCAAGTTCTATAATGAAAAATTCCCACTAGTATATGAAAGTGAAAACCTATGAGACTCACTATATGAAAAACATGGTGCTACTTTGAAGCACAAGATATGACTCACTATATGAAGGACAAGGGCTACTTTGAAGCACAAGTGTGGAAAAAGAGATAGTAACATTGCCCCTTTTTTTCGTTTTTTTCTTTTTTTTCTTTCTTTGGCCTTTCTTTTTTTTCTTTTGGACTTTATTTTTTTTCTTTGGGACAATGCTCTAATAATGATGATCATCACACTTTTATTGATTACAACATATGAATTACAACTTGAAACTAGAACAAGATATGACTCTATATGAATGCCTCCGGTGGTGTACCGGGATGGTGCAATGAATCAAGAGTGACATATATGAAAAATTATGCATGGTGGCTTTGCCACAAATATGATGTCAACTACATGATCATGCAATGGCAATATGACAAAAGTAATGTATGTCATAATGATGAACGGAACGGTGGAAAGTTGCATGGCAATATATCTCGGAATGGCTATGGAAAGGCCATAATAGGTAGGTATGGTGGCTGTTTTGAGGAAGATATAAGGAGCTTTATGTGTGATAGAGCATATTGTATCACGGGGTTTGGATGCACCAGCGAAGTTTGCACCAACTCTCAAGGTGAGAAAGGGCAATGCACGGTACCGAAGAGGCTAGCAATGGTGTAAAGGTAAAAGTGCGTATAATCCATGGACTCAACATTAGTCATAAGAACTCATATACTTATTGCAAAAATTTAGAAGTCATCAACAACCAAGCATTGTGTGCATGCTCCTAGAGGAATAGATTGGTAGGAAAAGACCATCGCTCATCCCCGACCGCCACTCATAAGGATGCACAAGCCAGGTACACTTCACGTTTCAAATATGTTACACAACTTTTACCATACGTGCATGCTACGGGACTTGCTAACTTCAACACAAGTATTCTTTAAATTCATAATCACCCAACTAGCATGACTTTAATATCACTACCTCCATATCTCAAAACAATTATCAAGTATCAAATTGATCATAGCATCCAATTCACTTCCTATGATAGTTTTTATTATACCCAACTTGGATGCCTACCGTTCTAGGACCAATTTATAACCATAGAAAATACCATGTTGTTCTAAGAGACTCTCAAAATAATATAAGTGAAGCATGAGAAACTAGCAATTTCTACAAAATTAAGCCACCGTCGTGCTCTAAAAGATGTAAGTGATGCACTGGAGCAAAAACTATCAAGCTCAAAAGATATAAGTGAAGCACATAGCATATTCTAACAAATTCAATCAAGTGGGCTTCTCCCGAAAGGTGTGTACATAAAGGATGATTGTCTTAAAATAAAAAGAAAAGACTAATATAATACACGACGCTCCAAGCAAAACACATATCATGTGGCGAATAAAAATATAGCTCCAAGTAAAGTTACCAATGAACGAAGACGAAAGAGGGGATGCCTTCCCGGGGCATCCCCAAGGTTAGGCTTTTGGCTATTCTTGAATATCTTGGGGTGCCATGGGCATCCCCAATCTTAGGCTCTTTCCACTCCTTATTCCATAGTCCATCAAAGCTTTACCCAAAACTTGAAAACTTCACAACACAAAACTCAACAGGAAATCTTATAAGCTCCGTTAGTGAAAGAAAACAAAACCAACACATAAGGTACTGTAATGAACACATTCTTTATTTATTTTGGTGTTAAACCTACTGTATTCCAAGTTCTCTATGGTTCATACCACTTTATACTAGCCATAGATGCATCAAAATAAGCAAACAACACACGAAAAACAGAATCTGTCAAAACAGAAGTCTGTAGAAATCTGTAACTAACTCAAACTTCTGGTACTCTAAAAATCCTACCAAAATAGAAAGTCCTAGAAACTTTATTTATTGATCAGCAGCAAAAATAATCAATGCAAAATCACATTTCTGTGATTTAACAAAACTAATTTCATGCGCGCAAAGTTTCTGTTTTTCAGCAGAATCAAATCAACTATCATCATAGGTTATCCTATAGGTTCTACTTGGCACAAACACTAATTAAAACATAAAAACACATCTAAACAGAAGGTAGATGCAAAATTTATTGCTAAACAGAAACAAAAACAAAAAACACAAATAAAATTGGGTTGCCTCCCAACTAGCGCTATCGTTTAACGCCCCTAGCTAGGCATAAAAGCGAAGATAGATCTAAGTAGTGCCATCTTTGATTTTTTTTTTTGTTTTTTAGCGGAGTCATGCTCGAATCTGAGAGGTTCTTCACGTTTCCCTTCATACTCGGAAATTTTTAGATCTAAAGAATCCAACCTCTTATTGCAAAGAGTAATCAACATATTCATGCGGTGAAGATTTCCGCTAACACTTTTAAGAGGCTCAAGAGACTTTTGTAAAAAAAATTGTTACTTCGCAAATCTTTCCAAACACTTGTGTTTCTTCTTGGGTAGGATGTGATCCTCCCTTTTGAGGTAGTGTTCACACTATTCCCTCTATAACTTCATGAGCAATACTAGGATCAATTTCAATAAAAATTTCCCTTGGCAATGCAATCCAAGAGTTGTCTATGCGTCATATTTAACCCAACATAAAAATTGCGAAGAAGAATTCTAAAGTTCACCTCTAGGGTGCATTTGCGATAAGATTCCATCATCCTATACCAATCATCTTTTAAGTTTTCTCCTTGCCTTTGCTTGAAGTGAAGAACTTCAAACTCGGGGGACATAGGAGCGGATAAGGAACTAGACATAACGACGAGCAAACAAAAGGCAAGCGAAAAAAAGAGAGAGATTGGGAAAGAGAGGGTAAATAAAACGGAAAGGATGAAGTGGGGGAGAGGAAAACGGGAGGCAAATGGCAAATAATGTAAATGCGAGGGAGATGAGTTTGTGATGGGTACTTGGTATGTCTTGACTTGAGCGAAGACCTCCCCGGCAACGGCGCCAGAAATCCTTCTTGCTACGTCTTGAGCTTGCGTTGGTTTTTCTTGAAGAGGAAAGGGTGATGCAGCAATAGTAGCGTAAGTATTTCCCTTAGTTTTTGAGAACCAAGGTATCAATCTAGTAGGAGGCTCCTCAAAAGTCCCACGCACCTACACAAACAAACAAAGAACTCGCAACCAACGCAATAAAGGGGTTGTCAATCCATTCACGGCCACTTGCGAAAGTGAGATCTGATAGAGATAGTATGATAAGATAAACGGTATTTTATAATATAGATGCAAAAAGTAAAGATGCAAATAAAAGTAGATTGAAAGCTTATATGATAAAAGATAGACCTGGGGGCCATTGGTTTCACTAGTGGCTTCTCTCAAGATAGCATAAGTATTACGGTGGGTGAACAAATTACTATCGAGCAATTGATAGAAAACCAAATAATTATGAGATTTTCTAGGCATGATCATGTATATAGGCATCACGTCCGCGACAAGTAGACCGACTCCTGCCTGCATCCACTACTATTACTCCACACATCGACCGCTATCCAGCATGCATCTAGAGTATTAAGTTCATAAGAACAGAGTAACGTATTAAGAAAGATGACTTGATGTAGAGGGATAAACTCATGCAATATGATATAAACCCCATCTTTTTATCCTCAGTGGCAACAATACAATACGTGCCTTGCAACCCTTTCTGTCACTGGGTAAGGACACCGCAAGATTGAACCCAAAGCTAAGCACTTCTCCCATGGCAAGAAAGATCAATCTAGTAGGTCAAACAAAAATGATAATTCCAAGAGATTTGCAAAGATAACTCAATCATACATAAAAGAATTCAGAGAAGATTCAAATACTTCTCATAGATAAACTTGATCATAAACCCAAAATTCATCGGATCTCGACAAACACACCGCAAAAAGAGTTTACATCGAATAGATCTCCGCAAGAGAGGGGGAGAACATTGTATTGAGATCCAAAAAGAGAGAAGAAGCCATCTAGCTAATAACTATGGACCCGACGATCTGTGGTAAACTACTCACAACTCATGGGAGGGTGAGGGAGTCCTGGACTAGGGGGTGTCCGGATAGCCGAACTATCATCATCGGCCGGACTCCAAGACTATGAACATACAAGATTGAAGACTTCGTCCCGTGTCCGGATGGGACTTTCCTTGGCGTGGAAGGCAAGCTTGGGGATACGGATATGTAGATCTCCTACCATTGTAACCGACTCTGTGTAACCCTAGCCCTCTCCGGTACCTATATAAACCAGATGGTTTTAGTCCGTAGGACAGAACAACAATCATACCATAGGCTAGCTTCTAGGGTTTAGCCTCCTTGATCTCGTGGTAGATCTACTCTTGTAATACCCACATCATCAATATCAATCAAGCAGAACATAGGGTTTTACCTCCATCAAGAGGGCCCGAACCTGGGTAAAACATCGTGTCCCTTGTCTCCTATTACCATCCGCCTAGACGCACAGTTCGGGACCCCCTACCCGAGATCCGCCGGTTTTGACACCGACATTGGTGCTTTCATTGAGAGTTCCTCTGTGTCGTCACTGATAGGCTCGATGGCCTCTTCAATCATCAACAACGATGCAGTCCAGGGTGAGACTTTTCTCCCCGGACAGATCTTCGTATCGGCGGCTTTGCACTGCGGGCCAATTCGCTTGGTCATCTGGAGCAGATCGAAAGCTACGCCCCTGGCCGTTAGGTTAGATTTGGAAGTTTGAACTTCACGGCTGACATCCGCGGAGACTTGATCATCGATGGATTCGAGCCACAGCCGAGCGTGCCGCATTGTCATGATGGGCATGATTTAGCTCTGCAGCCAGACAGTGCCCTGGAGGCCGCACACGGGCCCGCTCCGACCTTCGATTTGGAGCCGGCTGCGCAGATCGAGGAAGGGTGGCTAGACACCGCCTCGGGGGCTGCAAACTCTACGGCGATGGAGCCGAACACTGACCTTGTCCCTTGTAAAGCCCGTGACTCCGAGGTACCGGACTCCTTGCCGGACTCCGAACCTCCTGCCCCCCCCCCCCTTCGATCGAATCCGATTGGGCGCCGGTCATGGAGTTCACCGCTGCGGACATCTTTCAACACTCACCCTTCGGCGACATCCTGAGTTCGCTGAAGTATCTCTCGTTATCAGGAGAGCCCTGGCCGGACTGTGGTCAGGACGGTTGGGACGCGGACGACGAAGAAATTCAATGCCCACCCACCACCCACCTAGTAGCCACTGTCGACAATCTAACCGACATGCTAGACTTTGACTCCGAGGACATCGACGGTATGGACGACGATGTCGGAGACGACCAAGAACCAGCACCTAATGGGCACTAGAAAGCCACCTCGTCATATGACATATACATGGTGGATATCCCAAAGGAAGGGAATGGCGAGGGAACAGCGAAGGACGACCCCTCCAAGAAACAGACCAAGCGCCGGCGTCAGCGGCGCCGCTCTAAATCCCGCCAAAGCAAGAATGGAGATTCCGGCACCGGAGATAATAACACCCCAGACAGTGCCGAAGACAACCCCCTCCAGCAAGATTCAGCACAGGAGGACGGAGAAGCCAGCCCTCATGAGAGAGCGGCAGACGAAGAGGTAGAGGATTATAATTACATGCCTTCCTCCGGAGACGAGGCAAGCCTCGACGACGACGAATTTGTCATGCCTGAGGATCCTGTCGAACAAGAGCGTTTCAAACGCAGGCTTATGGCCACGGCAAACAGCCTCAAAAAAAAGCAGCAACAGCTTAGAGCTGATCAAGATCGGCTAGCCGACAGATGGACTGAAGTCCTTGCGGCCGAAGAGCATGAGCTCGAACGCCCCTCGAAAAGTTACCCTCAACGCAAGTTGCTCCCCCGATTAGAGGAGGAGGCATATAAACCTGCATCACCAAAGCACAATACGGCTGACTGACCACCTCGTGGCCGCGATCGGGAGGCCTTTAGGCCCCCCGCTAGAACCGTACCCCGGCATCGCTCAAAGCCACAGGGGAACGCTCCGGACTTGCGAGATATATTGGAGGATAAGGCAAGACAATCAAGATCGATCTACGGATCGCGTGGGCGCCCCATGATACGCGACGACAACCGCCGTGCCGGACACAGCAAGTCCGGCCGGGCCGAACACAGTAGACAGAACTCGTTTGAGCTCCGTCGTGATATAGCCCAATACAGATGCGTTGCACACCCACTATGCTTCACAGATGAAGTAATGGATCATCAAATCCCCGAAGGGTTTAAACCCATGAATATTGAATCCTATGATGGCACAACAGACCCCGCGGTTTGGATCAAAGACTATCTCCTCCATATCCATATGGCCCGCGGTGATGATCTTCATGCCATCAAGTACCTCCCACTCAAACTTAAGGGACCAGCTCGGCATTGGCTTAACAGCTTGCCAGCAGAATCAATTGGGTGTTGGGAGGACCTGGAAGCCGCATTCCTTGATAACTTCCAGGGCACATATGTGCGACCACCAGACGCCGATGACCTAAGCTACATAATTCAGCAGCCAGACGAATCGGCCAGACAATTCTGGACACGGTTCTTAACAAAGAAAAATCAAATCATCGACTGTCCGGATGCAGAGGCTCTTGCAGCCTTCAAACATAGCATCCGCGACGAGTGGCTTTCCCGGCACCTGGGACAGGAAAAGCCGAAATCCATGGCAGCCCTCACATCACTAATGACCCGCTTCTGGGCGGGAGAGGACAGCTGGCTAGCTCGCAGTAGCAACCTCAGCAAAAATTCTAACAGTCCGGATACCAAGGACCACAATGGCAGGTCGCATCACAATAATAACAAACGCCGTGTCAACGGCGACAATACTGAGGATACGACAGTCAATGCCGGATTCAGAGGCTCCAAGCCCGGCAGCGGAAAAAGCCATTCAAACGAACTACTCCGGGTCCATCCAATTTGGACCAAATACTCGATCGCTCGTGCCAGATACACGGCACCCCCGAAAAGCCAGCCAACCACACCAACAGGGATTGTTGGGTATTCAAGAAGGCATGCAAGTTAATTGCCAAAAACAATGACAAGGGGCTGCATAGCGATGACGAGGAAGAGACCCGGCCGCCGAACAATAGAGGACAGAAGGGTTTCCCCCACAAGTGCGGACGGTGAACATGATATACGCAACCCACATACCCAAGAGGGAGCGGAAGCGTGCACTCAGGGACGTATACGCGATGGAGCCAGTCGCCTCGAAGTTCAACCCATGGTCCTCCTGCCCGATCACCTTTGATCGAAGGGACCACCCCACCAGCATCCGCCACGGCGGATTCGCCGCATTGGTCTTGGACCCAATCGTAGATGGATTTCACCTCACCAGAGTCCTGATGGACGGCGGCAGCAGCCTAAACCTGCTTTATCAGGATACAGTGTGCAAAATGGGCATCGACCCCCCAAGGATTAAACCTACAAAGACGACCTTTAAAGGCATCATACCAGGTGTAGAGGCCAATTGCACAGGCTCAGTTACACTGGAAGTGGTCTTCGGATCCCCGGATAACTTCCGAAGCGAGGAGTTAATCTTCGACATAGTTCCGTTCCGCAGCGGCTATCATGCTCTGCTCGGACGTACCGCGTTTGCAAAGTTCAACGCGGTGCCGCACTACGCATACCTCAAGCTCAAGATGCCAGACCCTAGAGGACTCATCACGGTCAATGGAAACACTGAACGCTCTCTCCGAATGGAGGAACATACAGCGGCTCTCGCGGCAGAAGTACAGTGCAGCCTCTTAAGGCAATTCTCGAGTCCGGCCGCTAAACGACCGGACACAGCCAAATGCGCCCAGAGTAACCTACAACAAGACCACCTGGCACATTCCGAACACGCGTAGCAACGCGGTCCCAACCCCAGCCCCTGCAAAATTGCAAGACTGGTCCTTCGCGTACATCATTACGCTCTGGAGATACCATGGGCATAGGGGGAGGGGCACAACCACGATAGGCCCAGAATGCGGCTTAACCACATCAGGGGCTCTCAAGTGTGTCGTTCTTTTACTTCTCTTTTTCCTTTTTTTTACCCACGGGACTCCGTTCATCAAAGGCCCTGTCCGGCAGTAGACCTGTCGAACTCACGATGCAACAGCCAGGGAAGGAGAAAGGCTACGACGAGTACCCAGGTGGTCTCCATTACGAGCATTACATCTGTTTTATACAACATTCCGCAGCCTACCCCAGGAGGGGGACATGTTTAATAGTCCCATCCATTGCTTACCGCACTCTTTGTATCGTTCTGCATTCATAGCAGTATTTCTTGAATAAAATAATGCATCGCCTTTTGCTTATAATTCCATTCCTTTCTCATACATATGTTAATTTAGGACATGTCGCATCCGTACACTTTGGTACGGCTAAATACACCAGGGGCTTAAGTTCCCCATATTATGGTGTGATAAGTCCGAACACTTTCACAAGTGAGGCACCTCAAACTTATAGCATTATATGCATCGGCTCCGAATCATGTCTTGGGTCAATAGTTGGGTTTGCCCGGCTCCCACGTTTTGGTACCTTACGTTCCGTTGTATCGGCTAAGGTGGCACTGGGAGAACCACTGCGATTGCGCCCCAGTTGAGTTGGGCGAGCGCCTCAGTGGAGAAAGCTAAAACTGACCGTCATGATAAGGCGAGAGCCGGTCGCTGTTTGAGAGGTTTTTTTCGAGTCCCTAAAGGCTTATGCCGCTTAGAGCGAGGAACCGGCTTTTGTCCGGCCCAGGCGTGGATAGCGCCCCGAATTCGGTCTTCCGAACACTAGGGGCTTTGCCGAAATTTAAAATTATAGAATTCTATGGCTAAGTGAGAGTGTTCAAGCATTATAAGTCTGGTTGCCTTGTTCGTTGTGTTGAGCGCCTCCCTAGATGGACCCAAAGATGGGAACAAGGGTGCTCAAATTTATCCCGAACACCCCAGCACTCGTGGCATGGGGGCTAAAGCCGACGACTTGCCATCTCTCAGATTTGATAAACGGCCGCACAGAAGGTAATATTTTAAATTAACAAGCGTTGCTTAGCGCATATGAACTAAGTTTTCAGCGCACAGGATAACAAAATGCGAGTCTACTCAAATATTACATCTTTGGAGCACTCACCCGCAATAATGCGGGCACCCTTCAGGACACTTATAATACATCTCGGGCATGCAATATTCCTTGCCCGGTGGCGGCGGGTCCGTCACAAGCTTCTCCGCATCCATCTTGCCCCATTGCACCTTTGCACGGGCAAGGGCCCGACGGGCACCTTCAATACAGGCGGAGTGCTTGACGACTTCAACCCAGGGACACGCATCCACCAGCCGCCACACCAGGCCAAAGTAGCTCCCAGGCATGGCCTCCTTGGGCGACAGTCGAACTATGAGGCCCTTCATGGCCTGTTCGGACACCTTGTGGAGCTCGACCAGCTGCTTCAGCTAGTCGCTAAGGGGCACCGGATGTCCAGCCTCAGCATACTGAGACCAGAAGACCTTCTCCCTCGAGCTCCCCTCCTCGGCCCGGTAGAATGCGGCAGCATCGGACACGCTGTGGGGCAGATCTGCAAACGTTCCTGGAGAGCTCCGAATCCGGGTATGTAACAGGTAATTCACTTTAACATGCTTGCTTTGCATGAAGAATTCCTTACCCGCCGCTATTTTCTTCAAATCCTCGATTTCCTGGAGGGCTTTGTGGGCATCGGCCTTAGCGGCCTTGGCACTCTCAAGAGCCGCCGCAAGCTCAGACTCTCGAGTCTTCGAGTCACGCTCCAAACTCTCGTGCTTTTCCACGAGAGCCTGGACCTCTTGCTGTACCTCCGCCACCCGCGCCTTCTGCCTCTCTCACTCGGCTCGCTCTGCGGCCGCATTGCGCTCGGCCGCAGACACCGCCTCCTTTAGGGTTGCCACCTCGTTCATGGCCCCTGGAGTACCCAAGTTATCCTTGTTATTTCTCTTGCAACCAAATCCTTTTCTGTAAGGTACAAATGTTATAAGGTGTTTCTCACCTTCCTTGTCCTCGAGCTGCTTCTTGGCATGGCCGAGCTCGTTCTCGGACCGCTCGAGGCTCTGCTTCAAAGCATCGACCTCCGGAGTCAGTGCGGCAGAGGTCAGCAGCGCAGCCTGCAATCCCATATTGACATATTTTTTATGACTCCTGCGTATATCTATTTAGATCCTCAATCCGGCTTTTCTTTCCGAACACCGAACCGAGCATCAGGGGCTACTGTCTATGCGGTACTATTTTACATATATTAAACTTCTTACCTCAAAGCCTGTTAGAAGGCTACTGCAGGCTTCGGTCAGCCCGCTCTTGGCGAGCTGAACCTTCTGAATCACTGCACTCATAACAGTGAGGTGTTCTTCTTTGATGGAAGCGCCGTCGAGCGCCTCCAGTAAGTTATCTGATGCCTCTGGTTGGACGGAGGCCGCCGGTGTCACGGTCTTGCCCTTCTTACGAAGGGGCCGCCCGCCGGACTCCGGAACCACTGTAGGTTCCGGTGCGGAGTCCGGTGCAAGGTCCGGGAGGTTGCCCTGCGGCACCTCCGGGGCCTCCTCCTCCTGGCGGGTCCCTTCCTGGGATCCCACCTCGCCATCGTCGGCATCGCGGGGGGTGGAGGCGGTCGGAAGGGAATCCATATCTGACGCACCCAAGGACCTGCTCGATGAAGCAGGAAGATCGTCCTTGGTCGGACTGCAAGGTTGTATGTGGCATTAGAAAGACAACATGTGGCGAAAAGAAAAATCATGAAGTTATTCGGAACTCCAGATACTTACGATCTCGCCAGGGGCTTGGCCCTTGAAGGCCAATCCTCGTCATCATCGCCGGTGTTGGCAGAACAGTCCGGGGGAAGAGTCCTTCCCTTCTTGGACCCTTTGGCCTCCCCCGTTAGGGAGGCCTTCCTTTTCTTCCCTCCCCCCACGGGGGGAGAGGCCTCTTTCTTCTCCTCCTCGCCTTCGGGGGAGGAGTCCGCCTCAGAGTCATCGGACGATGAGTCCGATGACACCTAAAAACGGGAACTCTTTCGAGTGCTCGTGGCCTTCTTCTTGGCCTTCTTCTCCGGCACCACGTGGGGTGCCAGAACCAACAGCCCTGTTAAGCGGGCGTCTGCTGGGTCTTCTGGCAAAGGAGCCGGACAGGTAGTCTGCTCGGCCTTCTTCAGCCAGTCCTGTCAAAGGGGAGGGAGTTTAGATCCCGCATAGAGTCAAACTATGGAAAACAAGTGTCCCGTAAAGGGTAAAATCATTTACCTCGTCAGCCTGACGCTGCGAGCGGAATCCGCGATCTTCGGTAGCGGATGCGGGAGCCTCGGCGCCCTTGAACAGCACCCTCCAGGCCTCTTCGTATGTAGTGTCGAAGAGCCTGCTCAAAGTCTGGTGCTTGGCCGGACAAACTCCCACATATTGAAGTCCCGTTGCTGGCACGGGAGGATCCGGCGGATGAGCATGACCTGAACTACGTTGACAAGCTTGAGCTTTTTGTTCACTAGCTTTTGGACGCAGGCTTGGAGTCCGGTCAGCTCCTCCGAATCACCCCATGACAGGCCACTCTCTTTCCAGGAGGTGAGCCGTACGGGGATGCCAGATCTGAATTCGGGGGCCGCTGCCCATTTAGGGTCACGCGGCTCGGTGATGTAGAACCACTCCGATTGCCACCCCTTAATGGTTTCCACGAAGGTGCCCTCGAGCCAAGTAACGTTGGGCATCTTGCCCACCATGGCGCGTACGCACTCCGCTTGGTTGCCCTTCACAACCTTCGGCTTGACACTGAAGGTCTTGAGCCACAAGCCGAAGTGGGGCTAGATGTAGAGGAAAGCCTCGCACACGACGATAAATGCCGAGATGTTGAGGATGAAATTCGGGGCCAGATCATGGAAATCCAGGCCGTAGTAGAACATGAGCCCCCGGACAAAAGGATGGAGTGGGAAGCCTAGTCCGCAGAGGAAATGAGGAAGAAATACCACCCTCTCATGGGGCCTGGGGGTGGGGATGAGCTGCCCCTCGTCGGGCAGCCGATGCGCGATGTTGCTGGACAGATATCCGGCGTCGTGCAGCTTCTTGATGTGCCCCTCCGTAACGGAGGAGGCCATCCACTTGCCTCCCGCTCCGGACATAGTTGGAGAAGGTTGAGGCGAGATGTGCGGACTTGGGCGCTGGAGCTCGAGTGCGCGGAGATGGATAAGCAAAGGAGGAAGAAGGCATAGGTAAAAAGGTGGATCCTTATCCCCTTATATATGGGCGAACGAAACTATGCATCCCCACCGGCCTGGTAAAACTCGCTTATCTCCCAAGCGCCGTAATCAATGGCGCGGTTGGGTTACCCACGTCCGTATTGAAGGGAATCCCGGAATAAGGGGAACACGATCTCTGCTTCGACAAGACGTGCCAAGGAAACCGCTTCGCTAAACGCGCTGAGGTGGTATAATAAAGATGATTTGAGTAAAAGCTTGGTTGTGGTGTGATGACGCGCCACGAAATACGTCAGCAGATTGAACTTGTGTAAATATTATTCTCTCTATGGTGGTATGTGGAATTTATTTTACAGAGCCGGACACTATCCTGGTGTTCACAATCTTCTATAAATTATTCAGAGGAGGAACCTGCCTTGCAATGCCGAAGACAATATGCGCGCCGGACTCGTCGTCATTGAAGCCTGGTTCAGGGGCTACTGAGGGAGTCCTGGACTAGGGGGTGTCCGGATAGCCGAACTATCATCATCTGGCCGGACTCCAAGACTATGAAGATACAAGATTGAAGACTTCGTCCCGTGTCCGGATGGGACTTTCCTTGGCGTGGAAGGCAAGCTTGGCGATACGGATATGTAGATCTCCTACCATTGTAACCGACTCTGTGTAACCCTAGCCCTCTCCGGTGCCTATATAAACCGGATGGTTTTAGTCTGTAGGACAGAACAACAATCATACCATAGGCTAGCTTCTAGGGTTTAGCCTCCTTGATCTCGTGGTAGATCTACTCTTGTAATACCCACATCATCAATATCAATCAAGCAGGACGTAGGGTTTTACCTCCATCAAGAGGGCCAGAACCTGGGTAAAACATCGTGTCCCTTGTCTCCTGTTACCATCCACCTAGACGCACAGTTCGGGACCCCCTACCCGAGATCCGCCGGTTTTGACACCGATAGAGGGGCTATGGTGTTGATTTAGAAGCCCTCCATGGTCGATTCCCCCTCCGGCGGAGCGCCGGCGAAGGCTCCAAGATGGGATCTCGCGGATATAGAAGGTTACGGCAGTGGAAATTGTTTTTCATTGGCTCCCTGGATGTTTTCAGGGTACGTAGGTATATATAGGAGGAAGAAGTACATCGGTGGCTACTCGTGGGGCCCAGGAGACAGGGGGCACACCCAGGAGGGGTGGGCGCGCCCTCCTATCTCCTGGCCGCCTCGTTTGCTTCTTGACTTGCACTCCAAGTTCTCCGGATCACGGTCGTTCCAAAAATCACGCTCCCGAAGGTTTCATTCCGTTTGGACTCCATTTGATATTCCTTTTCTTCGAAATACTAAAATAGGCAAAAAACCAGCAATACGGGTTGGGCCTCTGGTTAGTAGGTTAGTCCCAAAAATGATATAAATATGTAAAATAAAGCTCATAAACATCCAAAAGGGGTAATATAATAGCATGGAACAATAAAAAATTATAGATACATTGGAGATGTATCAATCTACATAGTTCTCGAACCCGTAGGATCCGCACGCTTAACGTTCGATGATGATTTGTATTATGATTTATGTGTTTTGTATGACTGAAGTTTGTTCAGAGTCCCGGATGAGATCATGGATGTGACAAGGAGTCTCGAAATGGTCAAGACATAAAGATTGATATATTCCAAGGCTATATTCAGACACCAGAAAGGTTTCTGAATGGTTCGGGCATTTTTTGGAGTAATGGGAGGTTACCGGACCCCCCCCCCCCCGAGGAAGTAATGGGCCTCAGTGGGCTTTAGTGGAAAGGAGAGGAGCGCCGCAGGGTGCCCTCCCCCCCCTTGGCTGGTCCAAATTGGACTAGGAGGGGGCGGCACCCCCTCTTTCCTTCTCCCTCTCCACCTCTTTCCCCCTCTCCCCCTCTTGGAATAGGAAGGGGACTCCAACTAGGATTGGGAATCCTAGTTGGACTCTCCCTATAGGCGCGCCCTTCTTAGGCCGGCCTCCTCCTCCCTCCTTTATATACGGGGGCAGGGGGCACCCCAAAGCACAACAGTTATTCTCTTAGCCGTGTGCGGTGCTCCCCTCCATAGTTCAACACCTCAGTCATATCGTTGTAGTGCTTAGGTGAAGCCCTGCGCTGGTAACATCATCAAGACCGTCGCCACGCCATCGTGCTGACGGAACTCTCCCTCATCCTCAATTGGATCAAGAGATCGAGGGACGTCATCGGGCTGAACGTGTGCTGGAAACACAGAGGTGCCGTACATTCAGTACTTGGATCGGTTGGATCGTGAAGATGTTCGACTACATCAACCGCGTTAACTAAATGCTTCCGCTTTTGGAGTACGAGGGTACGTGGACACACTATCCCCTCTCGTTGCTATGCATATCCTAGATATATCTTGCGTGAAAGTAGGAATTTTTTTGAAGTACTACGTTCCCCAACAAGATTTTATTGTTCTTGATATTGATTGCAATCCATCTTGTCAAATTATTCTTGGTAGACCATTTTTGCGTACTATTGGTGCCGTGATTGATATGAAAGAAGGCAATATTAAATTTCAATTTCCACTAAGGAAGGGAATGGAACACTTCTCTAGAACAATAATTAGGCCACCATATGAATCAATCATGAGGGCATCTTATGGATCTAGAACCAAAGATGACAAAACTTAGATCCTACGCGTTATGCCTAGCTAGGGGCGTAAAACGATAGCGCTTGTTGCGGGGCAATCCAATGAATAAAATTTATTTTCGCTTTTTGCTTCCTGTTCTTGAGTGTTAGAACAATTATACTAACGTTATGATTGTGTTTTTTGTATTTTAGTTAGTGTTTGTGCCAAGCAAGACCTTTGGGAAGACTTGGGTGAAAGTTTATTTGATCTTGCTGAAAAACAGAAACTTTTGCACTCACAAGATTATTTGTCATATTTTACAAAAGAGTGATTTTAAGTTGATTCTTGTTGAATAGGATTAATATACAAATATCTCACGTCCACCAATTTATTTCATAATTTTTGGAGTTACATAAGTATTCGAAATTTTCAGATTGCTACAGACTGTTCTGTTTTTGACAGATTCTGTTTTCTTTGCGTTGTGTGCTTGTTTTAACGATTCTATTGTTTTCTTTGATGAGTTTTTGCCATAGAGAAGTTAGAATACAGTATATATAATGCAAAAAAAAATAAGAATAGGTTTTATACAATACTTATAGTAGTGGTTTGATTTCTTATACTAACGAATCTCACGAAGGTTTTGTTTGAGTTTTGTGTGACTGAAGTTTTCAAGTTTTGGGTTATGTTATGACAGACGAAGAAATAAGGATAAGCTTGGGGATTCCCGAGGAACCCCAAGATAATATTCAAAGAAGTAGCAAGCAAGTAAGCTTGGAGATGCCCCCGAGTGGCATCCCCGCTTTCTTCTAACAACCATCGGTATTTTACTTGAAACTATATTTTCATTCATCACATGATATGAGTTTTGCTTGGAGCGTCTTGTATGATATGAGTCTTTGCTTGTTTTTCTTTGTGTTTTAAGTGTTGAATCCTTTCTGGACACACCCTTTTGACAAAGCCAAAAATTATGCTATGCTTGCTCCCATGCTTCACTTATATTTTTAGAGCCATTGATTTGCTCTAGTACTTCACTTATATATTTTTGAGCACGGTGTGCTTTGTTAATTTTGAAGAAATGCTCTCATGCTTCACTTAGATTTATTTGGGAGTTAGGAATTTTTTTATAAATTCTCTCTTGCTTCACTTAGATTATTTTGAGAGAAAGAAAAAAATTATGCTCATGATCTTCACTTATATTTGTTTGAGCTTATCAAAAGCAGCATATGAAAATAGTCCCAAAGTGATAGATATCCAAGAAGGATATAATAAAAACTTTCATGAAGATCATTGGATAAAATAAACTTGATTCTTAGTAATGGTTTTGAGATAGGACGATATGATATGTGAGTCATGTTGATGAGTAATTGTGCTTTAGTAAGAATATTGATGTTAAGGTTTGTGATTCCCTATGCAAGCACGAGAGTCAATACTTATGCAATGAAATTTATATCCTACTTATGGTGCATTATTCGGTGTTACTTATGCTTAATGCTTGGGTACAAGATTTTTTGCTTTTTGGATTGGTTGCTTCTCAATCTTTTTGCAAGCCTTCATTTTGCATTAAGTATCATCACTACTTGTGCATCCAAAACCCTTTAAACTAGCTTTGCCATATGAGTCCACTATACCTACCTATATGTGGTATTTCCATGTTGTTCTAAGCAAATTTGCATGTGCCATCTCTAATGTTCAAAATATATTTCTCTTTTGTGTGCTCTACTACTCGTGAGGCGGTAAAGGGTAGCCAATATTTTCCATGCTAGATGTGTTACTCTCCCGATGAGTGTTTATTCACTTGTAATTGCACGAGAGTACGACAAAGGTACTAGGGATGCCCAGTCCCGAAATGAGTAATGAATTTACTTTATGTTGTCAAATAATAAGTTCCTTGGGAAGTGTTGGTATGGAGGGCACCCGTGGATACGGTTAGCCATGGAAAGTGAAAGTTATGGTGGAAAAAGGAATAAACTTTATTTTCTGTTTAGGAACCGCCTATGATGTATCTAGCATGGAAAGTGTTGGGATGCTCCAAGTCGTTTTCGTTGGTGGGAAAAGTATGCCTCTCAAAAATATTTTTTTATCTCTTAGTTTAAGCTTTGAGCTCTTGCACCTCTACAAATCCCTACTTCCCCCCGCGAAGGGCCTTTCTTTTACTTATGCAGTTTTTATTTTGAATTTGAGTCTCCATCTTCTCTTATAAAGCACCAACTAAGGGGCACTATGATCTTATTTGAGCATTGGGTGTAGCTAATATTGGAGTGTGTTTTGTGAATGGATCAATGATTGAGCATGATGGGCTAGGGATAACCTGCTTTAGTGTTGATATTTTGAAAGACATGGTTGCTTGTTGGTATGATTGAGTATTAAAGTCTTCATGTCAAAACTAGACTATTGCTTTGAATCATATAAAAGTCCATATGTCCATGCTATAAAGAAAAGAATATGATGAACATGTTAGGCAACATCACTACAAAAAAAAGACACATCCGTGACATTTTGGGCCAAACGAAAAAAAATGTTGTCATACATATGACACTTCTATGACGATAATTGTGACAAAACCCGGTATCATCATAGATGTGGTGGGCTCCTACTCCTATGACAAAAAATCATGCCAGTTTGAAATAGTGGGATCAAACTCAACAAAATAACTATCATGTGAGGCATAATCCAATTGAAAATTAAAATCATGATGACAGTTTCATGGTTAATCTTATTCTTTATAACATACTTGTCATCACAATAATCATCATAGATAGCATCTTTGTTCTCATAATCAATTGGAACCTCTTCCGAAATAGTGGAATCATTACTAACTAAAGTCAACGCTACAAAAAAAGACACATCCGTGACATTTTGGGCTGAACGAAATTTTTTTCTGTCATACATATGACACTTCTATGACGATAATTGTGACAAAACCCGGTATCATCATAGATGTGGTGGGCTCCTACTTCTATGACAAAAATCATGATAGAAAATGGGCTTTTCGTCCTGGGCGGGCCGGAGACGCAGCTGCATGACATTCTTTGGGCCGTCCATGACGGAAAAAACCGTGGTAGAAGCGAGGGGGAGGAAAATTTCAGGGAGTTGCCGGTTATGGTGGGAGGTCGGGGGCGGAGCGATGCGTGTTTCTCTTGTACAGGTACGCGCGTGTGTGCGAGGCATTGGCTCTAACTGAACCCGGGCGAGGCGTTGGGCTCTAACTGAACCCGAGCGATTGCACTACAGGCTACGCGTTACTGAACCCGAGCGATCGACCGATGGCTGTTAACTGAACCCGATGGAGCGATTCCTTCGCTACTGCTGCTAACTGAAGCCGACCGATGGATGAACAGTGAGTGTTACGGGGGGGTTTGGATGAACAATGAGCGGTGGCGTTGCCTCTGGATGAACAGGAACCCGTGGTGTGGAGGGCTGGATGAACAGTAGACGGTGGAATGGTGGCCATGGAGGGGTGGTTGAACAGGACCCCGTGGTGTGGAGGGCTGAATGAACAGTAGACGGTGGAGGGCTGGATGAACAGTAGGCGGTGGAGGGGTGGTTGAACAGTAGCCGGTGGAGTAGCGCGCGGTGGAGGCTGGATGAACAGGAGCCCGTGGAGGCTGGAGGAGGTCAACGGTAGCCCGTGGAGGCTGAAGGAGGTCGATGGTGGAGATGAACAGTATCCCGTGGAGTCCCGTTTTGCGGTACGCCACACCCCTCCCGATGAACAGGACCCCCGTTTCGACCGTAGGAGGTCCGTTTCCTCCGTTTTGTGGTATGCCACACCCCTCCCGATCAACAAGACCCCCGTTTCAACTGTAGGAGGTCTGTTTCCTCCATTTTGCGGTATGCCAGGCCCCTCCCGATCAACAGGACCCCGTTCCGAACGTGGCCGGTCGAACACAAGGCCGTTTCCTCTGTTGTGCGGTATGGTAGGCCTTGTTTCCATCGCCTGTTCCGTCCAAGCCGGTTGGCTCCCACGCGTTCCGTTGCCTTCTGATGAACACGACGCATTCCGTTGCATCCCCATGAACACGACGACGATGTTGTTTCTCCATTCCGACCCAGCCATGTAAGTATGTGCGAGTAGGCGTTCGAGACCTTGCCTGTATGTACGTACGTGGCCGTATTTTCTTTCTTGCACCCTCGCTGCCGTACGTACGTGTACATGCTATGTGCGCGCCTCTACATCGACACGTGCGCGCCTCTACTACGACATGTGCGTGCCTCTACATCGACCAGTATGTACGTACACTTTTGCGACCAGAATGACAACGCTACGTACGCTTCGACCAGGTGGGTCCCGACTGTCAGGCACTTCCTTGCCTGCGAAGATGTAGCTGGTGGGTCCCAACAGTCAGGGGGGCGAATCGTTTTGGGTTTTTTTTTGCCCGGACGCACTTCCTTGCGTGCGAAGATGTAGCTGGTGGGTCCCAGCAGTCAGGGGGAAATGTTTTTTTCGCAAAATACTGGTGGCCCGTCCGGTGGGTCCCTACTGGCAGGTGGAGGAATAATTATTTTGCGCGTAATAAGGAGGCACTTCCTTGCGGCCGCCGTGGACCCAGCTGTCAGCCTCTCCACACACAGTACTCTTTCGATGGAAGTCAGTCGTTGACCACATTGACCACGCCGCGTCGAGAGCACCATGGCGGTGGACGACGGCGAGGCCTAGGAAGGGGACGACGCGGAGCCGGGGAAGACGCATCAGTGGATGCCCACGTGAAGAGGAGTACGAGGGTGAGGCCGCCGTCGCTGCAGAATAATAGGGGGTGTGGGTGAGTAGAGGGATGGCATGGCCAGTGGTGGGAGTAGTAGGGGGCGATGAGGCCTCCTCCGCATCGCAGCCGGCCATGGGAGGCAGGAGCACGAGGCACGACCGGTGCTGGTTTGGGCGGCTGGAGCAAGAAGACCAGAGGTTGAAGAAGCACTATGGCCGTTGGATGGACATCGTATGGTCACTGGAGCTAGAATCGTGCATATTATTGACTAAGTTGACAAAGCCCTCCGTCCCCGTCAACTTAGTAGGCCCACAAGTCAGCCTGCCACTATACTGGGTCCCAGCTAACAGGCGGAGTATTCATTTTTTGTGCGTAATAAGGAGGCACTTCCTTGCGTGCGAAGATATAGCTGGTGGGTCCAAGCTGTCAGCGGCGGTAACGTTTTTTTCACAAAATACAGAGGCCCTTTTGGTGGGTCCCTGATGTTAGGTGGAGGAATCATTATTTTGCGCGTAATAAGGAAGCATTTCCTTGCGTGCGGCCATGGACCCAGCTGTCGGCCTCTCCACGTACAGTCCACTTGAGATGCATGTTGGTCGTTGACCATGTTGACTAGGCCGCGCCGAGAGCACCAGGGCGGTGGACGACGGCGAGGCCTAGGAAAGGAACAACATGGAAACAGGGAAGACTCGGCAGTTGTTTCCCATGCGGAGTACGAATGTACGAGGGTTTACTGGTTCGTCTGCCGTCGCTGGAGAATAGCAGCAGGTGTGGGTGAGTAGAGGGATGGCTAGGCCATCGATGGGAGTACGGTGGGGTGGTGAGGCCTGCGCCGCAACAGAGCCGGCCGCGGGAAGGAGGGAGCAGGCAGTCCCATCGGCGCTTGTTTGAGCGGCTGGAGCAGGAAGAGCGGAGATTGAAGAAGCACGATGGCTGTTGGATGGACATCCAACAATCACTGCTTGTGCGTCAACCTTTTTTTAGGAAAGCCTCAAATCTGTGGAAAATAGCATACAGCCCATCTGCCATTATTTCTAATAATTTACAGCCCATTTGCTAATTCTTAAGGTTTTTTTTGGAGCCCATATTCTTTTTGTTAGCATTACAGCCCATATTGTGGCCACGGTTAAAAAATTATACGAAATTTTGCACATTTTGGTGCGGTCCGAACTGTTTTTAATCCCGAAATTTCGACTCACATTCAAACTGATTTTAAAATAAATGTATATCAATATAAAATCCAACAAATTCTCCATGCATAAAAATTAATGTAATTTAAAATCTCGAAATAAAAAAAAAGATATTTGAAACTAATTGCCGGTTTGATGTGTTTTAAAAATGTATAGCCCATTTCTCATTACTGATAGGACATTTTCTCGCCCAGCCGAATGAAGCTCTCCTCGTCTTGAAAGATTTGCAGCCCAACAGGCCTGACAAAGCGACTTACTTGGCAAATCACAAAAAAACTGGGCTGTGGCCTTGGACCCAGCTGTCAGCCTCTCCACGTACAGTACACTTCCGATGGAAGTCGGTCGTTGACCATATTGACCACGCCGCGCCGAGAGCACCAAGGCGGTGGACGACGGCGAGGCCTAGGAAGGGGACAACGCGGAGCCGGGGAAGACGCGACAGTGGATGCCCACGCGAAGAGGAGTACGAGGGTTCACTGGTTCGGCTGCGGCGTGAGGCTGCTGTCGCCGCAAAATAACAGGGGGTGTGGGTGAGTAGAGGGATACCCTGGGCCAACAGTGGGAGTAATAGGGGGCGGTGAGGCCTCCGCGGCATCACAGCCGGCCATGAGAGGCAGGAGCATGTGGCACGACCGGCGCTGTTTTGGGCGGCTGGAGCAAGAAGACCAGAGGTTGAAGAAGCACTATGGCCATTGGATGGACATCATACAGTCACTGGAGCTAGAATCGTTCATATTTACTAACTTGACAAAGCCCTCCGTTCTCATCAACTTAGTAGGCCCACAAGTCAGCCACCCACTATGGTGGGTCCCAGCTAGCAGGGGGTATTCATTTTTTGGTGCGTAATAAGGATGCATGTCGGTTGTTGACCACGTTGACCAGGCCGCGCCAAGAGCACCAGGGCGGTGGACGACGGCGAGGCCTAGGAAGGGAACGACATGAAGGCAGGGAAGACTCGGCAGTTGTTTCCCACGCGGAAGGGAGTACGACTGTACGAGGGTTTACAAGTTCGTCTACCGTCGTCGGAATAACAGCAGGTGTGGGTGAGTAGAGGGATGGCTAGGCCAGCAATGGGAGTACGATGGGGCGGTGAGGGCTGCACGGCAGCACAGCCGGCCGCGGGGAGGAGGGAGCAGGCAGTCCCGCCGGCGCTTGTTTGAGCGGCTGGAGCAGGAAGAGCAGAGATTGAAGAAGCACGATGGCCGTTGGATGGACATCGTACGGTCACTGGAGCTAGAATCGTTCATATTGACTAAGTTGACAAAGCCCTCCGTCCCCGTCAACTTAGTATGCCCACAAGTCAGCCTCCCACCATGGTGGGTCCCAGCTAGCAGGGGGAGTATTCATTTTCCTGTGCGTAATAAGGAGGAGCTTCTGGTGGGTCCGAGCTGACAGCGGGGGAAACGTTTTTTTCACGAAATACGGTGGTCCGTCCGGTGGGTCCCAGCAGTCAGGGGCAAACGTTTTTTCGCGAAATATGGTGGCCCGTCTGGTGGGTCCCAGCAGTCAGGGGGAACGGTTTTTCCACTAAATACTGATGGCCCTTCCGGTGGGTCCCCACTGTCAGGTGGAGGAATAATTATTTTGCGCGTAATAAGGAGGCACTTCCTTGCGGCTGCCATGGACCCAGCTGTCAGCCTCTCCACATACAGTACTCTTTCGATGGAAGTCGGTCATTGACCACATTGACCACGTCGCGCCGAGAGCACCACGGCGGTGGACGACGGCGAGGCCTAGGAAGGGGACGACGCGGAGCCGTGGAAGACGCGGCAGTGGATGCCCACGCGGAGAGGAGCACGAGGGTTCACTGGTTCAGCTGCGGTGTGAGGCTGCCATCGCTGCAGAATAACAGGGGGAGTGGGTGAGTGGAGGGATGGCCTGGCCAGAGGTGGGAGTAGTATGGGGATGGTGAGGCCTCCACGGTAGCACAGCCGGCCATGGGAGGTAGGAGCATGCGGCATGACCGGTGCTGCTTTGGGCGGCTGGGGCAAGAAGACCAGAGGTTGAAGAAGCACTACGGTCGTTGGATGGACATCGTTGACCACGCCGTGCCGAGAGCACCAAGGCGGTGGACGACGGCGAGGCCTACAAAGGGAATGACACGGAGCCGGGGAAGACACGACAGTGGCTGCCCACGCGGTGGAGAGTACGAGGGTTGACTGGTTCGGCTATCGTCGCTGGAAAATAACAGGAGGTGTGGGTGAGTAGAGGGATAGACAGGCCAGGGATGCGAGTATGATGGGGCCGTGAGGCCTGCCCGGCAGCACTGCCGGCCACGGGAGGCGGGAGTAGGCGGTTCCGACGGCGCTAGTTTGGGCGGCTGGGGCAGGAAGATCAGAGACTGAAGAAGCACGATTGACGTTAGATTGACATCTAACGGTCTGACGCTGGTAGAGTCGATTGTTAACTAAGTTTCTTTTTTGTGAAACCTTGTGTACGCATGAACTTGGTAGGCCCACAAGTCAGCCTCCAAATTTGTGGCAGACAACATAAAGCCCATTTGCTATTTTTTATAATTTGCAGCCCATTTGCTAATTCTTAAGTAATTTATTACAGCCCATTTTCTGCCCAGGACCACGGTCAAAAAGTTCAACCTTATTTTGCATATTTCGGTGGAGTTCGAACTGTTGTAATCCCGTAATGATAAACATTTTTTAAGAACTTATGATTTGCCAAAAAAATCGTTTTGTTTTTGTGAGCAAATAAGACGTGGGACAATTGAGTTGGTTTAAGGGAAAACCAGTGGTAAAAAAATCAGCGCTAGGTGGGAAAAAACAACAAAAATAAGGATGTAAATATGAAAAGGGAATTTCATGTGTTTTCAATATAATGATACGTGTATATGAACTAGTAAAACTATAGGTAGAGATTAGAAAACGGATGTAGGACATGCGTTTCAAGAGGAAAATAGAACTGGGTTGTGTGTTTGATTCAGTAAAAAAACTACCTGCGGATGTTGTAAGACAAAATATAACTGACGCTGGCGGGCCAAAGGCCAGTAGATACCTGCTGGATCTTTGTGCCCCTTTGTCGTCATGGGCTGGGCCTATTAAAAACAAAACCAACCTTGGGCAGTCTGTAGCCCAGTTGAAACTTGCTCGACATGAAAAAACAATATGCGTGCTCAATAAACGAGAGAATTCTGCAAGTACAGACTAATAACTCGGATGCAGCATGGATATTGTTTTTTTATCGTGATAATAAGTGCATGCACTTGTTTCGAAAAAATTGGAGAACTGGGAATTCGAAAGGCGGGTGCTTATGCTACCCATCAAATAAAAATTAGGTGCCTGAAAATCCGCTTCGAAACAAATGATTCAGCTTTATATCCACGCCGACCCTCGGCATGATGGTTGGAAGCAAATGCAAGTTCATACCAAAAGATCGTTAACAACAATACCAACTTGCGGACGACAAGGTAGTACAACTACCAATACCTAACTAACTTATAATATTTTTACTCCTGGCCCTAGTGTTTGTCTGGTAGAAAATCTTGCAGAGGACCAGTTCTCGCTCCTTCTCTTGCTCCAGGTCCCCGAGTGGTACTGGTGCATCACCCAGTTGGTCCTCTGCTGGTCGAAGTTCTTGTTGGTGTGCAGCACCAGAACCTTTTTTGCTACCCGTCTGCCGGCCGTTGACCATCACCGGCAAGGTATTGTCGGTCTTGTGCCACATCGCGTGCATGCCGCACTCTGACTATATCTTGCGACGCGTCCACGTGCCCCTTTTGAACGCCCTGGAATTGCGCTGGAAGAATTGCTTCCTTAGGCCACTCAGTGTGATACCTGCAGTATTGTGGAGTACAGGTTTTAGTGTACGTAGTTGGCAGTTTCATAACATCTTTGGCATGTTGCAGTCACTTGTTTCACTTTTTATTAACTGTCAAATTGTAATTGCTTCACCAGGTCTGCGTCTAAAAAGAAAAATAGAGCTATAAACAAAGGAATATGTTTGTGCAAGTAGACGACCGATTGGTGTCTTACCTGGAAGTTTCTCAGGTTGGGTGTAGCATATGTTGTGCTCGCTGTCGATGGTTGGTATGAACAAATCGATGAGAGACTAAAATCTCGCGCTGTCAGCACTCACTTTGGCCTCAAGGTGCTCGATCAGCTCCTGATCCGTGGTATCGAACTTGACGCCAGCCGGCAGCACCGGCCAATCCTTCTTCGACTTGCATCGGTAATTCTATTATATGGTACTCAATGTATGATCAATCGACTGTTTTAAGTGAATGATGAAAGATTTCGACAGATAAGTGGTACTCCAAATCTGAAGTCCAGAATACCCGAACACACCATCGGGATTCTTGTGTCACCTCACGCGCAGCGTGTTGTCACGTCAATTCAATGTGTGGACATGATGAATAATTTGACCGACGTATACTGGTACTACTACTGTACTACTTACTAGTCGTATTTAGTGTCACAATTTATACATAGGTTTAACTAACAAGTACGCACTTGAAGCCTAACTGATATATATATATATATATGGCTTCTGCACAGCATCTCCATCATCATTATCAGTACATCCTATGCAGGTGAGTTAGGATGCACTTGATCCCAGGAAGGTATCTATCCTTCAAACCAGAGGAGTGCTTCAAACTAACAACAGTACATAATATCCAAGAAAAGAGGGTCGTGCTACAGCAGTAGAATACATGGCTCAGTCTAGATATTAGCACGAATCAAGTTGTGCATATTTGCTGTTGGCATGAACCACATCGCCGCATGTCGGGTTTGCAAAAGCCATCCATCGCATGGAAGCTTGATGCCTTTCACACACTGAAGATTACCTGGCAACAAGCTGTGTCGACGAATCTCTGGATATGGTGATTCATGAAACCCATGGTATGATGTGTAAACACAGCCCCCCCTCGCGAATGGAAGTTGCATAGCACAATAATCATCACCGGTGATATGATCGATGATTGGTTGGATGATCGGATAATTGAGCCCGAAGAACAAGGAGTGGTTGCCGAGGCTGTAAACCCGCCTCTAGTTGAATACGCCTGGCCCAACAGAGCTGGGATCTTTCTCGAACACGAAGCAGCCATAGCCATCAATGTCACGAACGCCCCATGCATTGTACTGCATGTGGTTTGATGTAATGGTTTGGTCAATTTGGTACGTGCGAATGAGCATCAAATGACTGCCGTCAGCTGAACGAGCAATAAACCACCACCCATCGGCTGGTATGATTCCAGGTCCTGGAATCATGAAGGCAGTGCATTTACATCTGCTGCAACAATTCAAATTGGAGACCAAAAGGACAAAAATAAACAATCATGTTCAGAGTATGTGTGGAATTAAGATTATTATAATAGTGACACATATCATAGACATAGAATTGCAATGCCGTGGTCATAATCATACCCCAAGTTAAAAAAATAAGCCAATGGCTTTCATATTCTAGCAACATGTCATGGTTCAAACATCATGTAACAATGAGAGGAAAACAGCTATGACAGCGCCTACTCATATTCTACCATAGCACTTACTACTACTGTTCTCATATCAACTCTAAACAATAACATGCATTGTTATAAAAATCTTGTAAACGAGTAACATATAGCAATCATGATGTCATGCTCATAATATGTATTCTAACAATCATTAGATGCCAATTGTTGTCATATCAACTCTAACAATAACATGTGTGGTCATAAAAATCTAGAAAATGAGAGCAACATATAGCAATGATGTGGTTATAGACATGCTATGCATTCTAAATTTGTAAAAAATGAACAGGCAGTCGTATTCATAAGGTAAAGATGAGATGACATAGAACAATTACATGATGATAGATTCCACCAGTATAGGCAGCCAATCTATGCGTCGACCGCGTAAACGATGCCATCATGCACTATAGCATCAGACAGAAATGTTGCCTCAACAGGATTGATGATGAGCCATAACCATGTATGGCGACCAGATTCTAGATAGACTAATCCCATGTTGAACAAGGCAATGGGCTTGTAATCCATGTAGTCTTCTGATGGTGTGGGCACTTCGCAGATTACAACCTTCTGCAAACAGAGGTCGAGCCAAAATCTTGACACGTCTCGTGCGTAGTAGGCAGGAGTGTCCGGCGGGCCACGAGGCTCGATGTCGGTGGTATCCAGCGATGGAAGGGTGGTCTCTCGCTGGGTGTAGATATCCACGAGACGCCATGGACTACTGGTGTGGTGGATGAGGACGATCCAGTTGGCCTTCATGCCCGCCTAGTAGTGGACGCGCATGAAGGACAGGTGGACGGGTAGTGGTAGCATGTCGAGGGGCACCACGGCAACCTCTGTAAGATCGTCAAGTCGGTGTCTGGGCCACCTGCGAGGATTGTGCATCAGCAAGTAGGGTGTCTTGAAAAGAGCCGGCCGGTTGCAGACGAGTAGACGGTACAAAGACACCGAGCATGTGGCCAGACGGACGGTGCTGAGTAGGTCTATATGACTACAGATCTGCTCCAAGAGAACATCGGGGAGGGAATTCCAATCACGGCTCTACGTGTCAGTCGGTTCTGCCATTGGGGTTTTCGGTGCCTGCGAGCCAGCGGGGAAGTGGATTCGGGCGGGCGAGCGAAGAAGCTTCTCCTCGTGTGGCCGAGTAGTGAGCGGGGGGATATGGTACGCGCGAGCTACCAAGGAAGATGGCGCGGGCGGGCGAGCAGTGAGCGGGGGTAAATGGTGTGTGGCCGACGATGGGGCAGAGAGGAGGAAGAAGAAGAGAGGAGGAAGAAGAGTGGAAGATGGGGAAGAAAGTGCATTAAATCTCAATTCTACTAGTACTACTACCAGGATATACCGTCCTTCGGAGTGTAAATAGTTACACCGATGACATGTGGGTCTACCACAAGAGGGCCCATATGTCAGTTAACGGAGGGCAGAGGTGCCTAGGTGTATTTGCGGAAGCGTGCTCTACTGGCAAACATGATGACAGTACTGGGTAAGGCTGATTTAGTAACAACAACACGCTGGTTCAGCTTATTAGTTACGTGTCCCATCTGCTGCAGTGTGTATTGTCACTTCACTGTGAAGACTAGTTGAATAGTTCTCTCTGACTGAGATGGGGAATAATGGATCGCGAGGACTTCCTTTCTACAGTATCCCTATGCCTCTACGCTCACTTCACTCATTTTGCTCCGTACCTAGTCACTTGTTGAAATCTATAGAAAGACAAATACTCCGTATTTGGGAACAGACGAGGCTTTTACTCCGTATTATTTGGGAACAGAGGGAGTATCACCATATGGAGGGAATAGAGGAAGCTTGAAATATGAACATGTCAATGGCAGGGAGTAAGCATGCATGCATGCAACATGCAACACTCACACGTACACATGGACGCACGCAACACTCACGCACCCATGCGGCACACAGCACACGACTCAACACACACAGCTCACGCTCAAGTGCTCAACCCACTCCCTACGTCCATGAAAGACTGTACATTTAGAGATTTACACATTGACCAGGGCATAATTAACGCCCAAAAGTAGCAGACCTATGTGTGCATGCGACCATTGAGATAAGAAGATTAAATGAAGGCCGTTGCATGTTATAATTAAGGATAGACATGTAGCCTATACCTACAGCACAAGTTGGTGCATTAGTCAATCAATATCGATTTAGATTAAAGGCTAAATGCATTGGAAGTGTAGATGTACATTAAGTACCACACTCTTTGTTTTGTAGCCAATGTACACTCTTTGTTGGAAGACCGAGGGAGGACACGTGCATGCACTCACATACACAGCCAGGGCGGTTCGCGCGCAAGGGTTGGACTCGTGTCACGCCTGTGTAAAGTTTTGTTTAACTGATTTCTTTGCTCTGCCAACTGACAGGTGGGACCCAGAAACCAGGTGACAATTTAACCAGTCAACAAAGTGCCACGTTGTAAGTGCATCTAGTTCCCCTTAGTGATTTTGGTGTATTGAAGACTTATAGGTTAAGGGACTAATGTGTTTATGAGTGTACACAGGTCTATAAGTCTATGAGGAGTTTGATATTTATAGAGAAAGTCGACCCCTAAAAATGAATATCTTCGACTGAAGATTTTGGTATTCCTGAAGACTTTCATGAAGACTTTGAAAGTGAAGAAATTGGTGTGTCCGTGAAGACTTGATATTCATGCGAGGAATATGAAGCTTGAAGACTTTCGTTTTCATAGTTTTGTTTTTCTCTTTCTTGAGTCATAGGAAACACCGTACTGTTAAAGGGGGTCGAGGAAATACTAAGGAAAAATTTCCATGTGATGCTCAACTCAAAATCCTACACCTACCAATCCCTTCGAGTGAAGCCATTGGAAATCTCATACAGTTCAGTCAATTTCTTCAGTGACAGAGACGAAGTTCTTCTGGTCGCTGAGGAATTTGTTCTGACTGAGGAGTTAGGAATTCGCCAGTGCGGATTGCCTACACAGTGAGGAACATGATAGCCCTGAGGAATTTGAGAGTCAAATTTCCGACTGTTGCTGTGCTACGCGCCAGCTGTCCCAAATATCTTATCCACCTAACGGTCATATCATTGAAGGGTATTTATGTCTTATCATGTCGGGCTGCTCCCTAGGCTATAAATAGCCGCCCCCTACAACCACTAGCTGGTTGGCTGCTCCGAGAGAAACTGACACTTGTCATTTGAGAGCAACCCATCCTCCGAGGACTTTGAGCGAAAATCATCGAGTGAGGAAAATCCAAACCCAAACACCCACAAACCCAAAGTGATTGAGCATCACTGAAGAGATTGATCCTGCGTGGATCCGACGCTTGTTACCTTTGAAGACTGTGCTTCTTCCAGACGGTTAGGCGTCATGGTCTAGAGCATCCAAGAGGAATTGTGGATCGCCGAGTGACCGAAGTCTGTGAAGGTTTGGAAGTCGCCTGAAGACTTACCACGAGTGATTGGACGAGGTCTGTGTGACCTTAGTTCAAGGAGAATACGGTGAGGACTTGGTGTCCTGAGCTGCGTGCTCAGCGACTGGGTGTCCGGGACTGTGTGTCCTCGAGTTTAAATACTCAGCCGCTCCAACCAGACGTACAACTGAGACAGCAGTTGGAACTAGTCTACCAAATCATTGTCTTCACCAACCTTACTGGTTCTATTCCCTCAACTCTTTCATTTCCTCATTACTGTGTTGAGTGATTGTTCATATCTGTGTTTGAAGACTTTGACTGAAGACTTTCTCAATTTCCTCAGTTCAATTTCTTCAGTCTGTTTGTCTTCATCTTGTGTTATCCTGTGTTTACGCTTTCTGTACTATGTGTTTGTCTTCATTTCATCATGATGACTATGTGTGTATTCTGTTATGCTTACTTCTGAGTACTTATTCCGCTGCAAGTAGTTCTTCGCTAAGGAATTTCCTCACCGACAAATTCCTCAGTGAAGAATTCATAAAAATCGCCTATTCACCCCCCCCTCTAGTCGATATAACGCACTTTCAATTGGTATCAGAGCAAGGTACTCCCTTGTTCTGTGTGATTTTGGTTTAACCACCTGGAGTTCTAGTTATGTCGACTGCAGGTATGATCAAGGTCTCTGCTGGATGTCCTACTTTCGATGGCACGGACTACCCCTACTGGAAGAATAAGATGTGAATGCATCTTGAAGCAATTGACAACGATCTCTGGTACTTGTGGAAAATGGTGTTCCCTCAGTCACACCTTCCCTGAATGCTGCTGATGTGAAGAGATTCAAGCAACTCGATTCTCAAGCGAAGAATATCATATGTGGTCATCTGAGTAAAGGGCAGTATGGTAGAGTGAGTGCTTTGGAAACTGCTAAGCTTATCTGGGATAGGCTCTCCAAAGTAAACGAAGGAGTCTCAACTCAACGTGACTCTCGTGTTGACGTTCTTCGCAATCTCTTCAACCGCTTCAAAAGACTCGACAATGAAAATGTTCAGCAAACTTTCGATCGCCTCACTGATATCTCAAATGAGCTTCAAGCGCTCGGTGCCACTGACATCACCGATCATGAGGTGGTGAAGAAATTGCTGAGATCACTCGATTCGTCATTTGACACTCTGGCACTGATGATTCAAGAGCGTGCTGATTACAAGTCACTAGATCCCGCTGATATCCTCGAGAGGCTAAATACTCATGAGTTCCAGCTTGCTGAAAAGAGAGATCTCTATGGTTCAAGCTATGGCAAACCACGTGCCCTGAAGGCCAAGGCAGTGTCTGAATCTGAATGTGAAGATTCTGGTAGTAGCCTTGGTGATCCTGAAGAATTGAGCCAGGAGCTAGCACTGCTCGTGAAGAAGTTCCAGAAATTCTCAAGACGTGGTCGCTTTGGAAAATCTTCAAGGAGCAGTGATTCCTCATCAAGTGACTATAAGAGAAGGCTATGCCACAAATGCAAGAAGCCTGGTCACTACATTCAAGATTGTCCTCAGTGGGACAAGGAACTAAAGAAGAAGAAATACAAGGATTACAGTTCTGATGATGCCAAGAAGAAGAAGAAATCTTCAAAGTCTTCATCATCAAAATCCTCGAAGTCTTCATCCCACAAGAAGAGCAGCTCCAAGAAGGCTCGGGCATTCATTGGCAAGGAAATGGATTCTGAGGCTGAATCTGAGGATAATGAGGAAGAGGAGGCATCCGAGGAGTCTGAGTCAGGTGTGGCAAGTCTAGCTCTTGCTACCGCATTTGTCAGCAAGTCTATCTTCAACTCTGAAGAAAATGGCAACACCAACAACGCTGATGAAGGCAATGATGACTATGCTCCCACCTATTGCTTCATGGCAAAGGCTGCTAAGGTAACTAAATACCCCTCCTCTGAATCAAGTGAGGAGGAATCTGATGAAAATCTCAAGCCTAGCTACTCTAAACTTGCTAAGATTGTTGTGAAACAACAAAAGGCTATTGAAAATGTGAAAACATGCTAGACAAAAGTGATGATATGTTGGGTGATGAAATGGACCGCACTAAAGACTTAACTGAAAATCTTCAGAGACTTCAGTCTAAGTTTGACAACCTTCAAAGTCATCATAAAACTCTCTTAACTGATCATGAGAAGCTTTCTTATGAATTTCTTCAAAGAAAGCAAGATCTTGAGAAGCTAATAGTGAGTTATGAAGATCTTCAGAAGGAGCGCGATTCATTACTTGCTCAACAAATCAGCGCCACTCAGGAAGAATTTGATCCTCCATGCTTAAAGTGCATTGAACATGAATCTGCTAATTCTTCACCTGAATGTTCAAATGCTTCAAATGTTACAAATTCTTCACCTGCCTCTGCTATCACTAATTCCTCATCTGAGGACATTGCTAGTATCACTGACAATGCAGGGCTGAAGGAATTGTATATGACAGGCATGTACAAAAGCCTCAAAGGGCATCAGACTCTTTGTGATGTGCTTAAAAAGCAGATCCTCAACAGAAACCCTAGGAAAGAGGGTATTGCCTTTGAGAGGAAACTCAATGCTGATGGAACATATTGGAAGCCTGAGCAGTACCCCAAAACCTCATGGGTTGCTGCAAAGGGACCTCCAGTTGATCCATCTAACTTATCTGGCTTTACATGTGAATCTCCTCATTCTTCTGATGAGTCATTTGACTCCAACTATAAACTGTTCAAAAATCAGAATGGTGAAGTATTTGCTAGATATGTTGGCACTAACTGCAGGAACGGTTCCCCTATGAAGAAAATCTGGGTTCCCAAAAGTTATGTTGAAAGTCTTCAGGTGAATGTCCTCATGACACCACCAGTGAAGAACAGGAACCCCAGATCAAACTCTTCATATGGACCAAATTCTTCATATGGATCCAAGTCCTCATACGGACCAAATTCCTCACATGGATCAAATTCCTCAAAAGGATCAAAGTCCTCATATGAACATCATCGTGCTAACAACTCTGTTTCGCAGGGTAGAGCTAAGGGCTATGAATATGTGCATTATTCTTCAAATCATTATGTTCATAAGTCCTCGAAGAATTTCTCTGCTTATTCATATGCTTACCCTAACCCCTCTTATGTGAAACGAAATGGTTTGGCATCTTTGCCACCTTTCTCATATGGTGCTCGCAGAGTGATGAATTCTTTGCCACCCCTCCAGATGTGGGTGGTGAAGAAAAAGAACTAATCTCTTATGCAGGGTCAGGTCTCCAGACGTGCTTAAACGTCTGAAGAATTTGCTGGGGCCTGAACAAATGCCTGAAAGGACGCAGGCGAATCATGATGAAATGAACTTTCATTTCACACGTCCTCATACTGCTTATCTGTGCTATTGCTTGATGAAATTGAACTGATGATACTGATGTCATATTCTTCACTGATGAAGTATATGAGTTTGTAAGCTGCACTAATTCATCTGCAGGATGATCAACCCAAAGCAAACGAGTGGGTCCTCGATAGTGGATGTACAAATCACATGACTGGTGACAAGAATCTATTGATGGATGCTCCATTAACACCGTCACATCTGAAGCATATCATCTTCGCTGACAAAGGCAAAAGTCAGGTATTGGGTCTAGGTAAGGTTGCGATCTCTAAGGATCGACACATGGACAAAGTCATGCTTGTCGAGTCCTTAGGATACAACCTCATGTCTGTCTCAATGCTTTGTGATCTTGATATGGTTGTTGTCTTTGGCAAGTATCGTTGTGTTGTGATCATGGAAGCTGACAATTCCAAAGTCTTCGAAGGCTTTAGGAGAGGAGACTTGTACATTGTTGATTTCTCTACAGGACCACAACCTGCCGTGTGGTTACTTGCAAAAGCTTCAGAACGCTGGCTATGGCATCGACGACTTGGTCACGCTGGCATGAGGAATTTGCACACGCTTGCGAAGAAGAAGCATGTCATTGGCATTGAGAATGTAAAATTCCTCAAGGATGACCTATGTGGTGCCTGTGAAGCTGGAAAAATGACCAAGGCCAAGCATCCAGCGAAGACTATCATGACCACCACTCGACCATTTGAATTGCTTCACATGGATCTCTTCGGTCCTAATCATTATTCTGCTGTGACTAATGATGCATCTCTATATGGCTTTGTTATTGTTGATGATTACTCTCGTTACACATGGGTACACATTGTTACTTACAAACATGAAGTGCAGGAAGTCTTCAAACGATTTTCCTCGAGGGCTTCAACCAACTTTGGTGTGAAGATCAAGCACATCAGGAGTGACAATGGAACTGAGTTCAAGAATTCCGGTCTTAATGACTATCTTGATGAACTTGGTATTACTCATGAGTTATCTGCTCCTTATACTCCTCAGCAAAATGGCGTCGTGGAGCGCAAGAACAGAACTCTTGTTGAGATGGCTCGCACTATGCTTGATGAATACAAAACACCTCATCGTTTTTGGATTGATGCAATTGATACCGCGTGCCACATCATCAACAGAGTATATCTTCACAAATTCTTCAAGAAGACTGCCTATGAACTCCTCACTGACAAGAAACCCAATGTGAGTTATTTCAAAGTCTTCGGTGCTAAATGTTGGATTAGAGATCCTCATCACAATGCTAAATTTGCACCGAAAGCACATGAAGGTTTTATGCTTGGTTACGGAAAGGACTCGCACACCTACAGAGTCTTCAACATCGCTCTTCACAAGATTGTTGAAACTGTAGATGTGCGGTTCGATGAAACTAATGGCTCGCAAAGAGAGCACCTACCTTCTGTGATAGATGAACCAGCACCTGAAGATTCTATCAAGTTCAAGGCTACTGAGGATGTCATTCCTACCGAAGAATCTACTGAAGAATTCATTCCAGAACGCGAAGATCGTCGAGCTGATGTACCTGAGGAAAATGCTGAAGAAAATGGTGCTGAAGAAAATGCTGATCAAATTCCTCGACGACAACCAGCTCATCCTCGCGTTGCAAAAGAAGTGCAAGTTGAAAAGATCATCGATGACATTGAAGCACCAGGTCCTCTCACACGCTCAAAAGCTTCACATTTATCTAACTTTTGTGGGCACTATGCTTTTGTCTCTATCACAGAGCCCACTAAGGTAGATGAAGCATTTCTGGAGCCTGAGTGGATTCAGGCCATGCAAGAAGAATTACATCAGTTCGAGCTCAACAATGTCTGGGAACTGGTCAAACGTCCAGATCCTCGCAAGCATAATATCATCGGCACAAAGTGGATCTACCGCAACAAGCAAGATGAAAATGGCCTTGTGGTGAGGAATAAGGCACGACTTGTAGCTCAAGGCTACACACAGGTTGAAGGAATTGATTTCGATGAAACTTTTGCACCTGTTGCTAGACTTGAGGCTATTCGCATATTACTTGCTTATGCTAACCATCATAATATCACTTTATATCAAATGGATGTGAAAAGTGCATTCCTCAATGGTAAGCTTGAGGAAGAAGTATATGTTGCTCAACCCCCAGGTTTTGAAGATCCAAAGAATCCTGACAAAGTCTTCAGACTCAACAAGGCCCTCTATGGCCTCAAGCAGGCCCCTCGGGCGTGGTATGATACTTTGAAGGAATTCTTCGTGAAGAATGGCTTCACACCCGGTTCACTCGACCCTACTCTCTTTACTAAATCTTATGATGGTGAACTGTTTGTGTGCCAAATATACGTTGATGATATTATCTTTGGCTGTACTGACCAACGTTATAGTGATGAATTTGCCTATATGATGAGTGAAGAATATCAAATGTCTATGATGGGAGAGTTGAAATTCTTCTTAGGTCTTCAAATTCGTCAACAGCACAATGGCATATTCATATCTCAGGAGAAATACCTCAAGGATGTTCTGAGGAAATTCGGCATGCAAGATTGCAAAGGAGTCAAAATTCCTATGCCCACAAATGGCCATCTATGCACTGATGAAAATGGTATTGACTTCGATCACAAGGTATACCGCTCCATGATTGGTTCTTTATTGTACTTATGTGCATCTAGGCCAGATATAATGCTTAGTGTTTGCATGTGTGCCCGATTTCAAGCTACACCGAAGGAATCACACCATAAGGCTGTGAAGCATATTCTTCGATATCTAGCTCACACACCAACACTAGGATTATGGTACCCCAAGGGCTCTACCTTTGATCTCATTGGATATTCTGACTCTGACTATGCTGGTGATCGTGTGGACCGCAAGTCAACATCTGGTACTTGTCATTTCCTCGGACGATCTTTAGTCTGATGGTCCTCGAAGAAACAAAACTACGTATCACTGTCTACTGCTAAAGCTTAGTATATTGCTGCTGGTTCTTTCTGTGCTCAATTGATGTGGATGAAGCAAACTCTCAAGGACTACGACATCAACATGAAGAATGTGCCTCTCTACTGTGACAATGAGAGTGCCATCAAGATTGCTCACAACCCAGTTCAGCACTCGAAGACAAAGCACATTCAGATTCGTCATCATTTTCTTCGTGATCATGTGTTGAAGGGAGACATTGCTATTGAACATGTGAAGACTGAAGAACAGCTAGCCGATATCTTCACAAAGCCCTTGGATGAGAAGAAATTTAGCAAGTTGCGGTGTGAGCTAAATATCGTAGAGTCTTCGAATGTTCTTTGAAAAGGACACACATCCTAACACTTATGCAAAATTGATGACTTAGATGTGCAACACATGAAGAAACGTTTTTCTTCAGTCAATGAAGAATAACACTCTAAGTGTGAAGAAATTAATGAAGAATTTGATTCTCAGAACCCTACGACAATTGTACGCGGTGTCTGAAATCATCATTCTTATACGGTGGGTCACGCCACCACCAAAGTTGAAAATCTTCAATTTGAGTTTTTCCTCAGTCTTTGAAATTCTTCAGTTTTTTAACAAATTCTTCAACTTTGCAAAATCTTCACTGTTTCCGTCGTTTTTCTTCATTGGCTATATATATATATGGGTTTATGTCCTCTACAACATTCACTTATGGCTATTTCTTCAAGTTGCATTTTCTGCTAAGTGAATGTGATCGGACCCTTCCCCCTCTATGCTATACTCAACCCAATCTATTCACAAATTCTTCATGTGCGTTCTATTTGAAACTCGTTCAAAATCTTCACTGTGTCCTGTCAGCTGAAGAAATTGCGAACGGAACTTTAAAACTAATCTTATCCAAATTTTTGGTTTTGCCGCTCAAACCGTCCCGTATCCCACGATAGACTTATCTATTCACCCACGATCTAACACGATCTCAACTATTCAGTACGTGGGTGACACATGTCAAGCGAATGAGAAGGGCCAGGGGCACGTTCGTCCTAAATCTTCGGGCGAACAGTTTTCACTGCGACTATAAATACACCCTCACCCTTCCTCACTTCCTTTACTCCGCTCGACCGCTCTCTCTCTCGCTCGAGCTTCTCAAACCCTAACACCGCCGCTACTCCATCCTCGCCGGTGAGGAAGAGCTTCACTGCCTCGACCTCATCGCCGTCGTACTCCCGCCGGCCGCGGAAATCTTCAGTCCGCCGCCGCTGTAGCTATCTTCCTCCACCAAGTTAGGGCGTGGAAGATCTGAACTGACGAGCTTCTAATCTACTATTCTCAGTTTGTCGTGTTCTTCAACCAGGGTAATTAAAAGTTACTTTTACTGCCCTCTTTGATTCAAATTTTCTCCACAAAATCTTCAAAGGTGTTTTATTCTTCAAATTCTCACACACAAAACACCTCACAAATTATCTGTTCTTGATTCGTTTCCCTAAGCTTCATTTTCTTCAAGTTTCCTCAATTGTGTGGATCGTAGATCTATACAACTCTGGAACCTAAGACAAAGTACGCTTAGTGAAATTCTTCAAGACTCATCTGGTCAAATTCCTCAAACTTGCTCATTTTGAAAACCTTCTGAGAACGCATATGACCTCTTCAAATTCCTCGCAACTATACTCTGTTCACAGGTACTCATGTCCGCTGCTGAATCACTAGGTTCTCATCAACTTAACTCATTTGCAGCGTTCCTTGAAGAAAAATTGCATACTTCTTCAGAGTGTTCAATTGTTCAAATTCCTCATCTGAAGAATATGGCTGAAGGTAAGAAACCACAGAAAGGAGGAAAGAAGCCTGAGGTCATGACTGCTTTCGAGATCCCTGATGACATTTATAAGGACTATTGAACACCTGATGAGGCCAAGTTTGGCAAAGAGAACAAAAATCAGTGCAAGGTGCACATTCAGAGGATTGAAAGGAGATGGGCAAGAGAATGGAGGGAGTACAGATATGTTACCCCAAAGTATATGAAGAAATTTGCTCTAAATCCTCCATGCCCAAGAGCTCCATTGGCACCTGGCCAAATAGCTGATCCCACCAGTATCAAGCGTGGTGAGGATTTTCCTGAAGAATGGGCTAGGCGTCAAGCCAAGTTGGCTAGACAAGCCAAAGAAGCAGTGAGGAAATTTAATGAAGACTCTGCTGCTGCTGCAGCCACAAAGGCCTCTGACAAGCCTAGGAAATCTATGGCAAAGAAGCCCGCACACAAGCCAAGTGCTTCATCAACTGTGCCCTCATGGACAAGTTCCTCAGCAACGCCCTCACGGCCAGTATCTTCAAAGCCCTCACGGCCAATTCCTCAAGCTGCACCAGCTCCTCCAAAGTCCTCAGTTGCTCCGGCAAAGTCCTCAACACATGTACATCTGGCCACATGCCAAAGGACTACATGCATCTCCATTGCCTCTGGTGTCTCAGCTAGTTCCTCAGTTGCACAAAATTCTTCATCCGGCCCCACTCTGCTGCAGACAAAGGCCACTACTGGACGAGGTCCTCGGCCTAGTCCAAAGAATAAACAAGTTGCTTTCCATGTGCCATCTGACGATGAAGCTGATGATGAAGAACTTGCAGATATCATCAGAGATAGGCACGAAAGGGCCGCTAGAGCCAAAGGCACAAATGTGCCATTGCTTTTGGATCCTAAGGTGATCCTCGACTACATTGATCTCTAGCACAAGGACCCGAACACTCCTATGCCTGATTTTCATCTGACACCTGGCCAAAGTCACGTGCTGACCCACTTCATCAATGAAGAAAAATGGAAATTTGAGAAGGCCAGGCAAATCAAGAAGGCTCAGTTCAGGAAAGAGAAGTTCCTGAAGAACAATGTTGTCAAAATGACACCTGATGAACTCCTCAAGATCCAGTCTGAGATCAAAACCCTCAGCGATAACTTCAATTCCTATTATGCTGATTGGCAAGGAGCCAAAGTCAGGTTTGTTAAACTGACTGAGAAGTTCACCAATGTTGCAGCCCCATCGCAACAAGAAATTCCTCATGCTAAAGCCTTTGCTCAGCAAACTGAAGAACATGCCAGCACCGCTGATGATTCTCAGCCTGCTGAAGAAAATGCTAGTTCCAGAGCTGATGACTCCATTCCAGCTGCTGAAGAAACTGCCAGGGCATCCACTAGTGGTGCGCCTGAAGAAACTGAAGAAGTCAGGGCAACTGCATCAGTTGCGCCTGAGGAAATTCAACCAGATTCCTCAGCTCCTCCTGCGCCTACACCAACTCCTACCCTTCCATCTGCATCAGATGTGAGGAAGACCAAGGCTGCAGAGAAAGCTGCAGTGAAGAAAAGGAAAGCATCATCTGCTTCAGATTCTTCAGCTCCGAAGAAAATGAAGACTATGACCAGCTCTTTGAGAACCCTATTGATGTTGTTCCGATTTCCACCATGACATCAAAGGACTTGTTCCTTATGGTGAAGAATATGTGATCCCTAGCGGATCTGATGAAGAAAATCATTCTGCTGCTTCGTCAGAGCAGATTGATGAAGAAATTGAAGTGGATGCGATCCCTTCAACTCCTGCTGCTTCCTCGCCCATGCCTCAGTTCACAGCTGAAGAGGCTGGCGTTGAAGAACTTGAAGATGAAGACGTGGACATTGGATGCACCACGCCTGTGATGAATGATGACTTTTGGGAAAGTCAGCATCCCAATTCTCCACACTTCACCCCACTACAGCAAATACCTCAGTCCCCTGCACCAACTGTTCAAATGGGCTCTGAAGAAACTCAGTCTGTGCATGAAGAAATTCCAGCCACTAGCGCCGAAGAAACTGCTGCTGCTGATACCCTGAACATGCAGACTGCAACTGAAGAGGAACCAGAAATTCCTCAGCCTGAAGAACCTGAGATTGTGATTCCTGAGGTTGTGATGCAACTCACTGACACTCCTGTGCCCAAGCCAAAGGATCCTTCTCAAAGAAGCAAAAGTTCAAGGCTGCTGATTTCTTCAACGAGCATGTGTTCTTCACTGACTATAATCCCTATGACTCTGCTCGCATAAGGAAGAGGCGTTTCTGGACTGCTAGTCAAGCAAACTTTTATTCCTCTGTGCTATTCGACAAAGACAAAGTCTTCGAGCATGCACACATTCCTCACGTGGACATGGAATCTCTGCGTGCTTCGAGCCTGTCCTCAGTGTTCTTCACGATGCTGGATTACTGAATTTCAGCACTGACATCTGTGATTGGAATGAAGAACTCATTCTTCAATTCTATGCAACGCTGCACATCACAGGAAATTCTGAAGATGTGAACACTTGGGTGCTGGACTGGATGTCTGAAAATACTCACTACAAGGCACCAGCAACTGAATTGCTTCGTGTCCTTCCACTCAGTCCTCCCCTTGATGGTGCTCGTTGCATCTACAACGAACCTGAGCTTACAAATCATTACATGCAAGTGCTGATGAAGCCTTTGAAGCCAGGGCAGGCCCCACGAACCAAATTCTTCCTCAAGGAATTACTGTATGTGCCACGGACTGTCTATCGCATTCTGACGAAGACAATGAGTCCTATCAAAGGCCACGACTCAAATGATGAAGACGTCGTTGGCATCATGAAGAATATTCTTTTCAACATCATTCATGGCATTCCCATTAACTTCCATGATTTCTTCATGAGGACTCTGGCCAATATTGCTATGTCACCGTTTGAGCTGAAGCCTTATGCACCATGGATTATGAAATTCATCAGGACAAGGTCTTCACTCAATTACAAGGCTGATACTCTAAACCATGGCAGTTTCTTGCCTCCAATTGAAGTCCTCAAAAGGACATATTCTTCAGCTGATGACAAAGGCAAGACAACTGCTGTGATAGATGAAGGCATTCATCCATTGGATGGTCAATTTCGCAAGGCTGCATCTTACTCCACCAATGATGACTCTGCCACACATGATTCTACCGCCAACACCTCTGCCAAGCAAATTCCTCAAGCCACAGCACCCAGGGTGATGACTGATCGTGAGTTACTCCTCAGTCTTCATCAGAAAGTTGATCGCAATCATAAATGGGTCAAGCGTCCGTTTGGTTCAATTCTTCACAACATGACCTCAACCCACAATGCAGTGAGGAAGAACCAATACTACCTCCATGAAACCTCCAACCGTACCTCGGCTGTTCTATCTCATATCTACAGCGCAGATGATCTGAAGAGCATGGGTCTCAAGAAAGAATTTGACTGGTCTGCACCTCCACCGAAGAAATTCAAGAAGGTCAAGGTTCCTTCCTTGGAAGCCAGCTCCTATTCTTCATCGCGCCACTGATGAAAATGAAGACTTGGACGACACTGCGGCAGGCCCTACTTCGACAACCAACCCCGACAACGCTGGCGCTCCTCCATCAACTTGATAATCTTCAGGGGCGTTAGTCCTCAGTTTCGATCCTTTTGGTCATTCGATGACAAAGGGGGAGAAATCTGAGTTAGTCTTCAAGCGGGTCTATTATATGGGCGTTTTTTTGTTAAGTTACAACTCTCGCTCTTCTGAAACTTTTATTGGATCGAGTTGTAATCTTAAACCGATGGTGCTCTGATACTTTTGATGCACTGTGCTTGCTTGATGGTTCTGCATGCTTGTTCCTCGTTAATATTATTGCTCACATGCTGAATCTCTTCAGGCACCATATTTCATCATGCATTTAAATTCTTCATATTATATGTCAAATGCATGTATGAATTACAAGATATAGGGGGAGATCTCCATGATTCAACTCTTCAAGTGTGCATTGCTTCAAAAGCAAATTCCTCACTATGCACATCTTCAGGGGGAGTTCTTCTATATCTTGCAATCAAATTCCTCAATATCAGTACTTACACTTCATATGTTTATCCCCGTTGAAAACTTAACCTATATTGTCATCAATCACCAAAAAGGGGGAGATTGTAAGTGCATCTAGTGCCCCTTAGTGATTTTGGTGTATTGAAGACTTATAGGTTAAGGGACTAATGTGTTTATGAGTGTACACAGGTCTATAAGTCTATGAGGAGTTTGATATTTACAGAGAAAGTCGACCCCTAAAAATGAATATCTTCGACTGAAGATTTTGGTATTCCTGAAGACTTTCATGAAGACTTTGAAAGTGAAGAAATTGGTGTGTCCGTGAAGACTTGATATTCATGCGAGGAATATGAAGCTTGAAGACTTTCGTTTTCATAGTTTTGTTTTTCTCTTTCTTGAGTCATAGGAAACACCGTGCTGTTAAAGGGGGTCGAGAAAATACTAAGGAAAAATTTCCATGTGATGCTCAACTCGAAATCCTACACCTACCAATCCCTTCGAGTGAAGCCATTGGAAATCTCATCCAGTTCAGTCAATTTCTTCAGTGACAGAGACGAAGTTCTTCTGGTCGCTGAGGAATTTGTTCTGACTGAGGAGTTAGGAATTCGCCAGTGCGGATTGCCTACACAGTGAGGAACATGATAGCCCTGAGGAATTTGAGAGTCAAATTTCCGACCGTTGTTGTGCTACGCGCCAGCTGTTCCAAAATATGTTATCCACCTAACGGTCATATCATTGAAGGGCATTTATGTCTTATCATGTCAGGCTGCTCCCTAGGCTATAAATAGCCGCCCCCTACAACCACTAGCTGGTTGGCTGCTCCGAGAGAAACTGACACTTGTCATTTGAGAGCAACCCATCCTCCGAGGACTTTGAGCGAAAATCATCGAGTGAGGAAAATCCAAACCCAAACACCCACAAACCCAAAGTGATTGAGCATCACTGAAGAGATTGATCCTGCGTGGATCCGACGCTTGTTACCTTTGAAGACTGTGCTTCTTCCAGATGGTTAGGCGTCATGGTCTAGAGCATCCAAGAGGAATTGTGGATCGCCGAGTGACCGAAGTCTGTGAAGGTTTGGAAGTCGCCTGAAGACTTACCACGAGTGATTGGACGAGGTCTGTGTGACCTTAGTTCAAGGAGAATACGGTGAGGACTTGGTGTCCTGAGCTGCGTGCTCAGCGACTGGGTGTCCGGGACTGTGTGTCCTCGAGTTTAAATACTCAGCCGCTCCAACCAGACGTACAACTGAGACAGCAGTTGGAACTGGTCTACCAAATCATTGTCTTCACCAACCTTACTGGTTCTATTTCCTCAACTCTTTCATTTCCTCATTACTGTGTTGAGTGATTGTTCATATTTGTGTTTGAAGACTTTGACTGAAGACTTTATCAATTTCCTCAGTTCAATTTCTTCAGTCTGTTTGTCTTCATCTTGTGTTATCATGTGTTTACGCTTTCTGTACTCTGTGTTTGTCTTCATTTCATCATGATGACTATGTGTGTATTCTGTTATGCTTACTTCTGAGTACTTATTCCGCTGCAAGTAGTTCTTCGCTAAGGAATTTTCTCACCGGCAAATTCCTCAGTGAAGAATTCATAAAAATCGCCTATTCACCCCCCCCCCTCTAGTCGATATAACGCACTTTCACACGTCGACTATGTGGCCAGTCAGTAGGGTGCAATACGGTGCTCTACAATGAGCTAGTGATCGTATAATCGCCGCAAAACTATATATAGTGACCGTAAAGAGTGTATTGTTACATACGTTGACCGCCAGTATATTTTTCTCATTTCAAATTAAGTCATATTAATCGGAAAGGACGCAGTATGGACTTCTATTAGTACTAGTACTCCTTTGATGTGTCCCGTCAACTCGCCGAACGAGGAGAAGCTTGCTTACTACGCCTCTCCCTCGCCCACGCGCGTGGTGGTTCACAGGACGAGGAGAGGGTTTTGACTACAGAGCCCTCTCCCTCTCCCTCCCTCTCCCTCTCCCTCGCCCTCGCCCTCGCCCTCGTGGTGGACGTGCAGCAGTTCAATCGGTGTCAGATTGCCAGAAGCATATTGTACTGTAGTATCATCATTGTTGGACCTTCTGAAGAGGCGAAGAGCCAAGTGCAAGGTTCACACGAGTATGAACTGTTGAACCTCCCGAAGAAGCAAAGAGCCAAGTGCAAGGTTTTATAAGAGTTGTCGTCCTAGTAGGAGTGTACTACAGCTATAGCGAACGATGCTACTGTATGATGCCGCCACGTCACGTATATCATAAGTTGTGCCACCTTTTTTCTCAAAGAGCGTGTTGGAGCCCGTGCAACAACCACACAAGTTGCACGTACACATAACACATTTACTAGTAATAAACTCTAAAGGACAAATGCCAGTATGCCACACAAGTTCATCTCCAATTCATGTGATAAATTTGTGCACGACTAGTCTACATATATTCACAGCGCTACCATTCACAATTACCGTACTCCACTTACACGTTATAGATGGGCTACATGCATATCCTCCTCCAGGTTCCAGTCCCAGGTGTTCTTCATGGATGGCACGGTCCATAGCGGTGGGCAACAAGAATCATTGTCACAGCTTTCTAGTCCGGTTCCACACGATGGAGACTCATCCAAGCTGAAGCGGCTTAAATCATGGATAGCGTGTCCCAGCATGTCGTTCATCCGGCGGTGCGCAATGAAGACACAACCATGCTTCATGAACGGTAGGCCTTCCGTGTCGTGCACGGAAGGTGGCATCCGCTTCACAATGGGGTAGCTGTCCCCGATGAAAAGTGAGTACTCTCCAAGAGTGTTCCTCGGCACCCACGTAGCATCACGGGGGTGGAACTCAGCGCCGTTCATCTGGTACACACGACATCCCAGATCTAGACACATGGTGACGTACATAGTCAAGGTCCATGCATAATAATGTTGTGCTCAAATATGGCGGTCAGTAATACTGTGCAGCAAATAGTACTACTCCGGTATAGAGGAAGTAAAATAACCGGCTTATTATATATAGCCACTCTTGGCTACATGGATGAGATAGTAAGACATGGAAAAACAAAAATGGTGGCAGCTAGTGGGTTCAAGTCTTCAAGGGCCTAGCTAGCTATACGCGTCCTCCAAGGTAAAAAGTACTCCTGCTAGTACTACTAAGTATACTACTAGTACAACAATGAAAGAGAAGGCGAGAGGGTTAAAAAATGGAATACCTGGGTAGATGGTGACGGTCCGATCGTGGTAGATTGTGTGACCATGTTGCACATCAGTGGTACCATGGGTAACGACTGCTAAGATAGTTGATCCCAATATGCCAAAGTCAGCTACAAGGATCCAGGTTAGACCGAATCATGGTTGCAAATGCACATCCAGGATCGGCGATCTTATTTTGATCGGGGGATGACTTGTCCCTACAAAATAATGGAGTACCTTTAGGGATGCAAATGATGGTTTGTGCATTCCGTTTGTAATCTCTCGTACCGTAGGATGGCAACCAGATGAAACAAGTCCCCTAGCTTGTCACCACGAAGATGCGGCCTAGATGGCGCACGGCGTCTTTGAACGTGTAGGGGTACAAATCTGCCGTCGCCAACATGCGCCAGCCTCTGCCGTTACTGCGTCTTGCATTGATGGCAATCCTTATGTCGAACACCGCGATGAGATAGTAATCGTCGTAGCCGCGTCGCTTTGTTGGCGGGTCCACAATTGCTATCTTCTTCAATCTCATGTAGGCATCATCATACGTATTCAAGACCAGCCAGTCCGGAAGGCCGATCCCGATGGTGGAGAAGGGGTCTACCAGAACGGCCGCACTGCTGTGGATGTTGTGCAAAATGATGGTGGTATCCGACCGAAGGTATTGTAACACCCCGGTGTAATGATGCTACAGTAACCCCTGGGGTTAAGTTAATCTTTTTGCTAAACATGTGCCTGATCATTATTGTCTCATGTTCTTTCACATTCCAGTTGAATTCAAATTCAAATTTTGTCTGAAATTCAAAATGCTCAGACATGAAAACAAAAATGTTCATCATGTGTAGAATAATCCACAGCTAATATTGGTGGTGAACCAACATTTTTGCAAAAAGGTTTGAGTGTCCTAAGCTACTTCAAACAGTGGCCTAAGCAATAAATTAAATGCCCTTTTTGATTTATAAAATTGGCAACTATTCCAAAAGCCACCCAACCTTTTTGAGGCAGTGCACTTTAATTCTTTGAGTTTGTTTTGGCCAGTGGCATAATTTTGCAAAGTCAATTGTGGCAAAAGAAAAATGCAAAAGCTGCTGGAAAAGAAAAAAAACAAAAAAAAGGGAAAGGAAAGAAGAAGGGGTGGGAGAGCCCCTGGCCTCCCCTTGGGCTTCGGCCCATCCCAGCAGGCCGGCCCACCTCACCAGCCTGGCCGGCCCAGCTCCCCGAAGCGCGCCCCCTTCCTGTTCCCCTGGTGCGCGCCGCTACAGGGGCGCCGTCCCCGCCGAACCACCTCGCCGGCGACGACCCCGCGAGAGGATAAGGCCTCCACGCCCCCGGACGCCTCGAGTCCTCCCCCCTCACCTACCGCCACTCCCGCCTCTCCGTTCTCCTCCCTCTCCCTCTTGGCCTTCTCTCCTCCAGATCCGCGGCCCAAGCACAGTCGCCGCCGCCCTCCATCGTTGTCGCGGCCACCGGCGGCCCCGCGCCCGCTGACCTTGACGGTGAGCTCTGCCGTCGTCCTCTCCATCGACCGGTGGCCTCAGCTGGAGTTGGGGAGCACCGAAGCGCCGGATTCCTTTCGTCCACGTCTCCGGTCGTCGCCGCCCTTCTTCGTCTTCGGCGCCGTCTCTGCTGCTACTAAGCCTTCGAGGGCCACCGTGCGTGCCGCAAGGTGAGCCCCTTCCCCCCCCCCCTCTCTTTTGCTCCCGTACGCGCCCAGAATGGCTGGACCCGCCATGGCCGAGCCGAGCTCCGCCGACGAGCTCGTTGCCGTTGTGGTGACCGTCCACACGCTCGCCCGAGCTCACAGTTGTGCTCCTGGGGTTCCCAGGAGCCCAACGCGCACGCGCACGCTCCCTCCCGTGCCTCCTAGCGTAGTTTCCGTCGAGGTCCCGTACGCGCGGCCGCCGTATCTCGTCGCCGACCCGTCTCCGGTGACCGTTTGGTCACGGGCTCGTGCCCATTGGACTCGCCGCACCACGAAGATCCTCCCCAGCCTCCTCTTTTGCTCAATAGCGCGCTGCCTCGCCGTTTCTTCCTTCGGCCAAAGCCGCTCCGCCGCTGGCCTCGACGCCGGCGCCGATTCCGGCCAACTCCGGCGACGCCACCGTCCCTAGTCGACGCGCCTTCGTGCGCTCGTTCGAACGCCCCTAACCGCGACCTCCCCCGTGCCCTATAGCAGAATCCCGATTCCCCCCTGTACGCGCCGCCGTGTTTTTAGTCGCCGGCGGCGAAGCTCCGGCACCGCTGACGTGGCACCACCTGGGGCCACCCCCCCGGGTCGCTGACCAGTGGCCCCAGGTGCCCCGGTTGGCCAGTTGACCAAGTCAGCTACGCTGATGTGGCAGTTACTTCCACTGACATGTTGGCCCCCACGCTAATTAAACTAAATTAATTAGTTAATCTAATTAGGCATTGACATGTGGGGCCCAACCTCTAATTAACTCTGTTTAGCTAAATTAAACTGCTGTTAGACCCACTGTCTATGACAGGTGGGACCCAGCTGCCAGGTTTGACCTGACCAGCTGCGGTTGACCTGCTGACCTCTTGCTGACATCATGCTGACGCAATAATTCCATTTATGTTAATTTAAATAATTTCTGGAAATGCTAAAATCTTTAGAAATTCATAGAAATTAAACCGTAGCTCAGATGAAAATGTTTTCTATATGAAAGTTGCTCAGAAAAATCCAACGAATCCGAATACGCGGTCCGTTCATCTGTCACATGCCCCTAGCATGCTGAACATGGAACTTTCCCCCTCCGGTCATCTGTCTGACACAGGTCCGGAACCGGGAACACCTTCCCGGTTGATTTCCCCCTTCACCTATAACGTCTAGGACCGCGTTAGAGCACGCTTAGCGCTACGTATCGTCATGTCATGCTTAGTGTTACCTCTGTTTGCTATGTATTTACTGTTTCTTCCCCCTCTTCTCTCCGGTAGACCCCGAGGCCGCTGATGCCCCGGTGATCGACTACGTCGTCGACAACGACCCCTCCTTGCCAGATCAACCAGGCAAGCCCCCCCCCTTTGATCATCCCGATATCGCCCATTCCATTCTCTCATGCTTGCATTAGATTTTGCTATTGTTATTGTTTGCTCCTATTCTGATGCATAGCCTCCTTTTGTAACCTGCTTATTGTTACCTTACCGGCTTATCCTAAACTGCTTAGTATAGGTTGGTTAGTGATCCATCAGTGACCCCCGCCTTGTCCCGACTGCCCCCTGGATAATCATGAAGACCCGATCAACGGGATCGAAGACCAGGCCCCGACACCGCACATCACTTTCCCCTTAGTTGCTCGACACTACTGGGTTACTATCGAGTGCCGAGGGTGAGACCTCTACAACACTTCTGATGTTAACCCTGTAGTGTAGCTATTCGGTCGTGGTCATCGAGGGTGATTTCCTCTTTAACCACTTCCGATACGACTCTGTCGTGCAACCCCTCAAGTGTGAACCTCGAGGGTGATTCCTCTACGTTCACCTTGATGATTACATTGAGTGGAACCCACCGAGGGTGATTCCTTGGGTTTTCCTCTTGATGTTTGGACACACGGATACTTGGACTTTACAACTGTTACTTGGAAAGTGATGTGGAGACGGGTTGACCTGGAAGGTGCCCGTGAGATAATTACGAGGCGTGGCCGGGCATTCTTAGCCCTTGCCGCAAGTCCTCGAGACGGGGCAACGGGGTCACATCTTTCGTGAGTCTCTGCTTGTTACCGCGCGTTCCTAATCCACTACGATTTGGATATTTGATCCGAGGGGCCTCTGGCCTGATAGCACTAACCATCACGTGGGCATAGTATGGGCGTTCTGCGTCGTGTACATCAGCCGAAGCTTAATAGACGTCAGCGACGGAGCGGCGCGCGCCGGGTTGGACTGGTAAGCTCCTGCCTTTTTAGGGAGGTAGCTAGGTCTGCTCACCGGCCGCCCACGCAACGTGCAGGAGTTCCCGGGGAGATGGCCCATGACCCCTGGGGGCATAGGTTTAGTCCGGCGTGCTGGCCTCTCTATTAAGCCTAGGTCGGGTTGCGGCGTATTGTTTGGCCGAGGCCGGGCATGACCCTGGAAAGTGTGTCCGGCCGGAGTCAATCGAGCGTGGTGGGTAAGTTGGTGCACCCCTGCAGGGAAGAAAACATCTATCGATAGCCTGTCCTACGGTAACGGACACTTGGAGTTGTATCCCGATCGATACAACTAGAACTGGATACTTGTGATGAGAACTGGATGGTGATGAGGATTTGATTGTGATGATAACTGGATAGTATGGCTCTGGGATTTCTTTCTCGCAGGGAGTCGAGAAAGGATCTCCGGCCGAGGTTGATAACACCACTGCTACTTACTTTATGCTACTCTACTCCCTCCTGTTGCTGCAAGATGGTGGGTTCGAGAAGATGCTAGTCTTCGATAGGACTAGGCCTTCTCTCTATTCTGGCATTTCTGCAGCCCAGTCCACATATATAGCCTTCCTTTGATAATGTTGCATATGTAGTGTAGATCCTTGCTTGCGAGTACTTTGGATGAGTACTCACGGTTGCTTTGCTCCCCCTTTTCCCCCTTCTTTCTTCTTTCTGGTTGTTGCAACCAGATGGTGGAGTCCAGGAGCCAGATGCCGCCTTTGACGACTGCTGCTACCCCGAGGGTGCCTACTACCACGTGACGGACGCCGACGACCAAGAGTAGTTAGGAGGCTCCCAGGCAGGAGGCCTTGCCTTTTCGATCGATGTTGCTTTTGTGCTAGCCTTCTTAAGGCAAACTTGTTTAACTCATGTCTGTACTCAGATATTGTTGCTTCCGCTGACTCGTTTGTATTCAAGCTGATGTATTCGAGCCCTCGAGGCCCCTGGCTTGTAATATAAAGCTTGTATTATTTTAAATTGTGTCTAGAGTTGTGTTGTGATATCTTCCCGTGAGTCCTTGATCTTGATCGTACACATTTGCGTGTATGATTAGTGTACGATTGAATCGAGGGCGTCACAAGTTGGTATCAGAGCCGACTGCCTGTAGGTAGCCCCCTTTCCAACTCCTTGGCCGAAGTTGAGTCTAGTCACTGAAAAACTTTTACTAACATTGGCTGTGTGGCTTACGGGCCCACGTCGCCATTGGGTGGTATTAGGATCTTTTATTCCTCGTCTATACTCTGGGACTCTGAACTCTCTTCTATTCGGGTTAAAGATTTTACTAACTCTGACTCTAGGATCTCGTAACCACTTCCTCCCGGAGAGCCCCTTCACTGCAGATGATCGCTTGCTTCGCCAGAAGATTCTGCAGATACTCCTCGATGTTTTCCCGAGACCCTTGTGCCCTTTGCCATTGCATTTCCCTACCACCGATAAATCCCCATGGATAGCTACATACACTTGCCGTCCATACAATCATTCCTCGATGCTCTTGTTATTACAAGATGCCCCGAAATTCTCTATTGCTTCAAGAATCCTTTGAGCTTACTGCCTTGCAGTTCTTTGCCCCATGAATACCCCCCCCCTTCGGATAATTCCTCGCACTCACCGAGGATCCGTTCATCCTCAGTTGTTCGTGTGATTCACAAAATTCTTCGAAATACTATGTGATCTTCCGAAAATCCTCTGCAGCCTATTGCTCTTGATTCTCCTTGCCTGCTTGCACTATGATTAGTTCCGTATGTCGAGCAATATCCTTTAAAATTCTTTGTGGTTGTACTTCTGTTCCTATGGATTCAACGGGTGAGCGAATACTGGCAATCACCAATTAATCCTTGGAAATTTTCTTTCCGTCTCCGACATTGCTCCGGTTATGAGCTGGTTCTTGCCCAATCAAGTTTTGATCAGGTGCACCTCTAAGTCTATTCAACTTACTCATCTTTTGATCAGAGCCTCTGCTTCTGATCCTTCGTCTTGAAATCATAATTCCTTTGTACCCAAGCATCGAATCATTCAGACGTTTCTATAAGCCAATGCCTTTGCATCCCCTTCTTCATCTGATTGATTACCGATAATCACATCAACTCTGTCGAGAATCGCCAGATCCATTGCTGGGTTGTTATCCGACTGTGTCCTTCACATCCAAATTCTTGTGAGTTTTTCCCTGATACATAACACCTTCGGTAAATTGTATCATCTGCTTTGACTCCGATACTCTTCTTTTGAACTCGTATCTTTGCTTGGTTGATGGTTCTATAGATTCGTAAAAATGCCCCGATGGGTTAAACTTATGCCTTCCATAATCCGTGTGAACCCGAGAGTTCTCACGAGTCTTACTCTACTGGTACTTCGGCAGATAAATCCTCTGCACAACAATTTCTTCGAAAAAACGAGGAGTGAATGAAAGGTTATGCATTGAAGAAGTGGGAGTCGACCTTGAACTTTGTGTTCATGCCCATGGACCCGATGTGAAACTTATCATGGAAGCTTCTTGTGATAAATAATAATCCCCTTGTTATAAGTTCATCTGGTATCTATGTTTGGTCCTTTGCAACCGTGGTTCTGAACATGGTTGTTCCCCTTTGATTCCATTTCTCGGACAAGTTAAAGCACTTGTCCTCTACAGACCAATGCATCTCCGCAACCTCTATTTTGATTTTCCTTCGAGTATTACCCTTCGGTACCTCGAGAATAACAAAGAACCGTGTTGCTTCCTACGAGTCTTCATTTGGTATTGCTTCTCATCGATTTCATATTTCCCCGGGTTTTGAGTTGTTAGTCACTCGAGAACGCCGATAAGTGAATCGATTCCACACTCCGATTCTATAACTCTTAAGTAATTTTGTTGCTTACGAGTTTAATAATCCTTCAAGTCATTCCTAGCCTGATCAGCTGTATTATTACCGTGCTAAATTTCAACTGTGCTACCAGGTCCTTTCCGGAGCACAATCTTCGACGACGAGCTAAGCTTATGTCGATCTTCCTCATTATACCATTTTGCCATGAACAACAAGCTTGCTATCGAGTTTGTGTCGTACTCGTGGTTTCAATAACCTTTCGCTTCATCCTTCCTGTTGCTTGATGGCATCGCTCCTCGATGGCATCTTCATAGAGCCTCTCGACAAATGCGTCGTGATCAGCATCAACATTTTGACTTTCATTGAAATGACAATTGAATTCATGGTGAGGAATACCATCCTTGACCTTCGATGATTTGAGTTATCATCGACAACCCCTTTGTCTTCTTTCCAACACATGTTTGGTCATGTCTTGGTTATACCTTGGACTCCTTGCTATTCCTGCAATTTTTCTTGAGTATTTCTTGTGATCTTCAACTCCAACCCCTACTTGGAACACCTTGTTAATGCTACCTCGAAATATGACAGAGGTATTCCGAATATCAACAAGAACATTGGAAGCACATTGTCGAATGTTTCTTGATCTATTATCCAAACACCATTGTCTGGGTAATATCATGATTCTTCCCTCTCCCCATTATCTAAATGCATTTGAACTTGCTGTCCTATCAGGTATATCCTGCTCCGCTTCCCCTTGGGAAGGATATACTCCCAATTCTTGTGTATAAGCACCTTTTCCTTTCCATTGGTCTGGTTAAACTAATAACCACATTTTCCTTTCCATTGGTTTGCTCAACCTTTCTTGTGAACTATATATGTTATAAGCAGAAATAATTCCCTGCTTATGGAAACACCTCGGTTTACAACTCTGTCAGTGTGACCATGTTACTATTGCTGACGACATCCTGGTAACCCCCGATGGACGAGAACTTCACCTACTGGTCCGCCTCGTTCAACGAGCAGGAAAATAGTTCTCTCTGTCCCTCGCCCTTGGTACCAACGTGTTGACAACATAACTGACAGTCTATCATCTGACATGCCTTGCTATCGACCCCCTTTCTACCTTTAACCCGCATGGTGGGCTCATAACCCACAGTTCCACAGGATCGGAACCTGACTCTCCTGTATATCCTTTTATTCCGGAGTATCATTTGCTCTTGGCTTTGTGTTTTGTCACGAGCCACCTTCCGAGATATAATCTATTCCCGATGCTCTAAACCCCCTTCTCACACTCTGTTCAGGTATCGATCGTTTGTCCATTCGCTTGAAACTTCCTATTGTACTTCATGTTTTGCTCTCGATGTTTTCTTAAGTTTCAACTCGAGAGATACTTCTGCCACATTCCCTGAATTATTCACTAGATAATTAACCCTAAAAGGGTCAGTTCTCCCGAAGTTACTCTTTACTTCCCCACTTAAATCTCGGGACGAGATTTCTTGTAGTGGAGGAGATTTGTAACACCCCGGTGTAATGATGCTACAGTAACCCCTGGGGTTAAGTTAATCTTTTTGCTAAACATGTGCCTGATCATTATTGTCTCATGTTCTTTCACATTCCAGTTGAATTCAAATTCAAATTTTGTCTGAAATTCAAAATGCTCAGACATGAAAACAAAAATGTTCATCATGTGCAGAATAATCCACAGCTAATATTGGTGGTGAACCAACATTTTTGCAAAAAGGTTTGAGTGGCCTAAGCTACTTCAAACAGTGGCCTAAGCAATAAATTAAATGCCCTTTTTGATTTATAAAATTGGCAACTATTCCAAAAGCCACCCAACCTTTTTGAGGCAGTGCACTTTAATTCTTTGAGTTTGTTTTGGCCAGTGGCATAATTTTGCAAAGTCAATTGTGGCAAAAGAAAAATGCAAAAGCTGCTGGAAAAGAAAAAAAAACAAAAAAAGGAAAAGGAAAGAAGAAGGGGTGGGAGAGCCCCTGGCCTCCCCTTGGGCTTCGGCCCATCCCAGCAGGCCGGCCCACCTCACCAGCCTGGCCGGCCCAGCTCCCCGAAGCGCGCCCCTTCCTGTTCCCCTGGTGCGTGCCGCTACAGGGGCGCCGTCCCCGCCGAACCACCTCGCCGGCGACGACCCCCGCGAGAGGATAAGGCCTTCACGCCCCCGGACGCCTCGAGTCCTCCCCCCTCACCTACCGCCACTCCCGCCTCTCCGTTCTCCTCCCTCTCCCTCTCGGCCTTCTCTCCTCTAGATCCGCGGCCCAAGCACAGTCGCCGCCGCCCTCCGTCGTTGTCGCGGCCACCGGCGGCCCCGCGCCCGCTGACCTTGACGGTGAGCTCTGCCATCGTCCTCTCCATCGACCGGTGGCCTCAGCTGGAGTTGGGGAGCACCGAAGCGCCGGATTCCTTTCGTCCACGTCTCCGGTCGTCGCCGCCCTTCTTCGTCTCCGGCACCGTCTCTGCTGCTACTAAGCCTTCGAGGGCCACCGTGCGTGCCGCAAGGTGAGCCCCTTCCCCCCCCCCTCTCTTTTGCTCCCGTACGCGCCCAGAATGGCTGGACCCGCCATGGCCGAGCCGAGCTCCGCCGACGAGCTCGTTGCCGTTGTGGTGACCGTCCACACGCTCGCCCGAGCTCACAGTTGTGCTCCTGGGGTTCCCAGGAGCCCAACGCGCACGCGCACGCTCCCTCCCGTGCCTCCTAGCGTAGTTTCCGTCGAGGTCCCGTACGCGCGGCCGCCGTATCTCGTCGCCGACCCGTCTCCGGTGACCGTTTGGTCACGGGCTCGTGCCCATTGGACTCGCCGCACCACGAAGATCCTCCCCAGCCTCCTCTTTTGCTCAATAGC